>NW_014569685.1:126976-169312 GCF_001313835.1 Polistes canadensis | reverse complement strand
TATTATTATATATATACACATTAACATACACTTTCTCACATACACGTACGCCCCTCACTGTACTTAATTATACGATAAATTTACCTGAGTAAATCGGCGTGCATGAGATCCGTGAAAAAAAAAAAAAGAAAAAAAAGAAAAATTGTTCACCCCCCTAATCGTCGCTCCACGTCCATTTTCGTAGGACGTAATGCAATAAGAGTTCGTTGAATTGAAATGAAAAAAAAAAAAAAACCAATTGCTGTTAAGATCACTGTACCTAAAATTTACGAGCGATTATTAATTCAAGTTGACCATTGTTGCGTTATTTTTCTTTATATTTCGTTTAAACAAAAAAAAAATGCTTGTTTCGTTTAGATCGCGAAAAAAGAAGAAGTATTTTTTTTTAATTTTAATTTACAAAAAAAAGAAAACGAAAAATCACGAACGTTGACGAGACCAGATGCAAATATTCATTTGTTTTACGTATATATATATATATATATATATATATGTATATTTCTATAAAAGATCCTTGCACAAAATATCGACCAACGAAAATGCAACCCCGCTTAGGACTGATCATTATCAGCATCTTCCTATCACGTAAACTTATATAAGCAGTATTGGAAAAAAAAAAGAAAGAAAGAAAGAGAAAACAGGAGGAGAAAAAAGGAAAAAAAAAAATTATATATATATATACATATATAAAGAAGATGATAATGAGATGCCTCGAGAATGGGCGGTGTAAAACCAAAGTTGAATTATTTATCGCTAACCGTTGTTATCATTGTGGGTAAAAAAAAGAGAAAAAAAAAAAAAAGATAAAAGGGAAAAAAAATAAAAAGAAAACGAAGCATAAAATTTGGAAAATATAATTATATGTATGTGTGTGTGTGTGTGTAAATAATTCGTCGAACGCGTTACGTGAGAAAAAAAAAAAAGGAGTTTATCAGGGGGAGGGCAGGGTGAGGAGGGACGGGAAGAGGAAAAAAATGACATAATAAACTATAACGGAATCGACGTATGGACAAGAAAAATCTCGATACTATTATAAAAGAATCGTTTTCTATGATTAAACAAAAAAAAATAAAAAGAAAGAAAGAAAGAAGTAATAAAAAAATCAAGTACATACATACATGCATAAATACGTAACAGTAATACGTGTATATCAATTAACTCAGCTTTTAAAAGACGATAATCGATACAAAAAAATAACCCGAAGAAAAAGAAAAAGAAAAAGAAAAAAAAAGAAATAAAATTGGGAATATATTTGTGGTATCCCCCTTGTTAGGACGATCGAATTCAGGAGTTCCTAAAGTCACGATTTCTCATATAAACCAAACACGCATGCAATCTGACCATTTTTTATCGATCTCCCATTTCTTCTTATCGTTAAGATCTTTAATATCTCGAAACATGCACTATTACATAATGACGTCTATCGAGCAAACATATCTTTCAACCAAAAAAAAAAAAAGAAAAAAATAAATAAATAAATAAATAAGTAAAGTGTAAAAAAGTAAGTACGTGCACGAGGTGTTGTGTCTTTGGGATGTCCTAAATGAATTTTTAATTATTGTAAAAAGAAACGTCGACGCGAATTTCAATTCGTAAGTCATGATTATCTTATTTTGAGAATATTGAGAAGTGGTATCCTCGAACTCGTTCTTCTTCGATTAGATAGGTGAAATAAGAGAAAGATTTAAAATTAAAAAAAAAAAACAAAAACAAAAGAAAATAAAAAAAAAAAAAAAAAAAAAAAAAAAAAAAAAAAAAAAAAAAAAAGTATAATAAAAAAGAGAAAAAAGAAAAAGAGATAAAACAAATATTATTAAATCGAGCCGAGACAATCGGAGCGGAGTGCGCAAAAGCAGTCGTAAAAGTAAATGTAATTTCTAATTTAACTGGTGTAATATCATCCTACGTACATACAGACACACGCACAAACATACACATACACGTACATATTATGCATACATGCAAACAAACATATGATATATTAAAATAGGCAGTGCAATGGTAGAACGGTAGAAATGTAATTATATTGAAAGGGAAGAGATTACGTGGGCGTACCTAATAAAATAAAAAGAAAAGAAAAGAAAAGAAAGAAAGGAAGAAAGAAAGAAAGAAAAAAATATGCTCGTAGATAGGAAAAGTTAGAAATATCTCGATCGTTGACGTTTTATCCTCTTCTTTCTCCCTTTTCGTCTCTGTCTCTTCGTCCGTCGTGTTCGTTCGATGATTTATATTCACTTATGTGAAATAATAACGAAAAATAAAACAAAAAAACATTTCAAAAGAGATCCAACAAAGAAAATCTCTTCGAACGTTATTTCGAGGAACGAAATGAAAGAATTGTCGTGCCAACTCTATTTATTATTATAAATAAATAAATATAAATAAACAAATAAATAATTTTAATTAATTAATATATAAAAGGAATTTTACGCGCGATTAATTAAAGTAAGAAATTTAACTTGTATATGGGGAATAGAGGTGACGACGTTGAGACACGAATGATTCGAAAAAAGGTGGACGGAATAAGAAAAACTTTTCAAATCGTTTTTACTCGTAGTCGCGTATTATTGAATATTATCTTCTTCTCTTTTTAAAGGATCTATCGATGTTCGATCTTTCGTGGGATCTAAAATCCGAAAGAAAAGAAGAGAAAAAAAAAAGTAAATAAAAAAAGGAAATACACGCATACACAAACACATATATATATATATATATATATACATACGTATGAATTAATATTATCAATTTTGCCTCAAAGAGAGGATAGCATGGCAATACGGGAGAGAAAAAGCGACGAAAATAAAAGATAAATATAAAAGAAATAAAAAAGAAAAAATAATAATAATAAAGAGAGAAAAACAATTATTATAAAAAATAATAAGGACACGTATTACACGTACATGATATATAGAGATATATGTATGTATAAATACGCTATTTCGTACCGCGTCGCTGCTTTCAGTTTTTAATTAAAATAAAATAAAATAAAATAAAATAAAATATAAAATAAAATATAAATGAAATGAAATGAAAATATGAAATAAAATAATAATAATAAAAAGAAAAAAAGAGATAACATGCAGTGGTCTACGATACACTCACTATACGATGTATGTATATCCTATTTCATAATATTTAAACTAAACGTGCAGATTACTAGAAATTTTCTATTTTTTAATCGAAACGCGCCAAACGCCGACACGTCCTCGCGCTCGTTATTTTTTTAAAAGGATACACCACTAACGCAGGAAATTGTTACATATCATTGTTAAGTTAATTGTATATACAAAATCACAAACACACACATCATACACACGTATACATCAATACATACAAGCATAAATATTACGTACGATGAGAAAAACGAAGCGCATTATTCGATCTGACAAAAAAAAATAAGAGACAAATTCACATTTTTATTCTAATTTTTCTTTGAAACAAACAAACAACAATGGTAAATAAAAAGATGATAAAAAAGAAAAGAAAATAAAAAAAAAAGAAACTTACGTAAAAAACGCGTATAAAACGAAACGCCGATTGGCCGCTTTGTAATTTGTTTTCCGTCTATGAAGGAATGAACAAAAATTCATTAATTTTTCATCTTTTTCACATCGCGATCTTTTTTTTTTTTATTTTTTTATTTTTTATATTCACCGTCAATGCGATTCTCTCACAACCGTCTAATTCTCGTTATGCATGCTAATACAAATTGAGATTGTTGATGATGTACGTCGTTTTTGCTTCGTTTAAAGCAAAACAAAAATATAAAAAAATATATAAAATAACGATAATCGTATTTTCGAAAGAACGTTCGACACACATTCATGTTCTATTAAAGAGAAAAGAGGAACAAAAAAACGTAATATCGTGTATATCAAAGCGTATATCATCATCGCGTGTTCTGAATAAATTTCGATAAGCAATTTATAAAATACATTCTCTATCAAAAAATAAAAACGAGAAAAAGAGAGAGAGAGAGAGAGAGAAAGAAGAAAAAAAAGCACATAAAAATAAAAACGTAAGATTTGAATCGCAGTCGCGTTGCAAGGAAAAAAAAAAGAACAAAAATTTAAAGAAAAGAAAAAAAAATAAAGACAAATGTCATTGCTGTCGCAAAAAGCGAATTGCAACAATATTGAGAAAGAAAGAAAAAAAGGGGGAGAAAGAGAGAGAGAGAGAGAAAAATAACCCGATAACGTTGCAATTTATTATTCCTAAACACAACCGCTCCACAATTTTTCAAGGCTAAGAAAATATTGAATTTTTTCTATATCTCGCTCGATGAACTACTATATTTATTCTTCGACTTGCGTATTTAAAAATCCTTTGGTTATATTTTTCTATATAAAAAAAAAAGAATGAAAAAGGAAGACATTATCTCTAATCTCTATTTCAAGCGCAAAATAAAATAAGAAAAAGAAAAAGAAAAAGAAAAAATCAATTTAATGCACGAATCTTCACTCTTACGCGAATGGGATTATAAGGAGAATCCGATGCCTGTGAAAAAAAGAAAAAGAAATTAAAAAATTTAAATATATAATAGCGAAAAAGGCGCAACACTTTTTTCCACTTAGGATATATTGTTATAGATAAAAAGGAAAGAAAAAATAATAAAGTTATTCACTTTGTCCTTAAAAAATTTAAACGTAACGAATAAAAATAAAAAATAAAATAAAATAATATAAATTAATATAAAACAAGAACAAAAAAAAACACGCCGAATGCTCAAGAGAAAAAAAGAAAAATAATATACATAAAACAATCTCGTATGATCCATTTACAAGCATACGATGATCACGTTATACATAATACTTGCATACATAAAACAAAATACATTTAAACATATATACATACCACAAACACAAATATCATACAGAGAATATAGATACACGTGCGCTTCTTTTTTTATTACTACTGTATAACGTGTCACACATATTATATCTTATTTGTTATCAGTTTACGAGAGAGAAAAAGCGTAAGTAAAAAAAAGTAAAAAACAGATTCATATCTCTACCATTAAGTTTACCATTATCATATATATTTAAATAATATATTATATTATCACACAATCTTTTTGCACACTCCTCGCCTTACCCTTCCTCTGTCCACTACTGTCCATCACTTGCCCAAATGTGTATCATTGTATCAACCTTCTCGAGAACAAATGGTGTTGTACTTTTTCATATAAAAGGCATTGCCAAAATAAATATGGGGTTGGAAAAACTTATAAGTAATAATGCTCGTTCAATCGTTTTTACCCCTCTCTCTTTCCAATTTCATTCTCTTTTTTCGTTTTCTTTTTTTTTTCTTCTTCCTTACAGGTTGAAGAAATATTAATTAACACGCAATACTTTACGCAAATTATTTGGACAAAATTTATTATAAAATATATTATGGATTGGTTAAGTACATATCCAACTCTACGTACGTGAACAACTTCTAATCGTAACAACTACATACATAATTAAATTCACAGTGATACTCGTTAATGAACGAAGAATCCGGTTGTAACAACATATAGATATTGAAAAGAAACTAAAAAAAAAAAAGAAAAATAAACACATTCTTAAAAACAAATAAAAAAAAAAACAAGAACTTTAATATCTAAATATTGATAAAAAAAAAACTTAATTTAAAGTTTGAACGTTTAACAAAACATTTCCTCTCTTTCGTCTTATTCATAAAATACAAATAATATAAAAATTGTAAAATAATAAAAAAAAAAATTAATCTCATGTAAAACTTTTGAATGCTTAATAAATGTTTTTCACACACTGCACTCTACTTTTAAGTTTAAATCACAACCACAAACGTAAAAATTAAGTCATCGTATTTGCGTCAACACGATTCAACATACAAATATATAGATATACTTAAAGAATATACAATTTACAGATAAAATAACAATTAGCAAGTTAGTGATCGGTAAAAACAAATGTAACATTTATGTCGTTTTCTATCCTTCTTACTTTCATTTTCTTTTATATCTTGGAAAGGGGCCTAAGTTATAGGGATTATTCGAAAGGCTACTTATCGTTGTCAACATTTAACACGGAAAACTTTTAAAGCACCAATTATAGTACTCAATATTTAACGTACTTTCTTCATCGTCTACATATAAATTTTGCAAATTCACAAATTTTGATAAACTGGCCCCAAAATATCAGTCTTTTAATTTGAATTTTGTTAGTTCCATTAATTAGAAGCTTAACATGGAACATCGTATAAATATTTGCTCTATGTTTGTGTCCAGTTAAAAGCTTCTATTGTATAATAATCGATGCTACGTCTAACGAGCAGCCCATGTCCTTAATAATTTGAAATACGCATAAATATTTAAAATTAAATAATAATATCTATATCATAAGAAACCCATCATATAAGACCTGAGTAACTCTTTCTTCCGAAGATAAGCAAAGAGAAAACTCAAATAATATATTCTACCTCGTCTAAGGAAAACTACATTGTTTTTTCATCGAGATATGAATTATTTACAACGTTTGACATTTTTTTTTTTGTCAAAATTCAGTCGTACATAATATTCTACCTTGTATTACAAAGTTAATAACTATTATTATTTAAACGAAAACAATGACGAAAATCAAAATATACTACGATATACCAATCTACACAACAACGGACTGCAATCTATGCATTGATTATAGAATAATACCTTTACATGATATCTCTTATTGATTACTCTAAGGATAAAAAATAAATTCAAATAAACCTAGGGCATTTGATTATCAAGAGACTTCTGAGCACCTTTCTTAACCTTTTTTTTCTGCCTACGTTAGCATTCTTCACACGCACGCATCATTTCAGTCTCACTCTATAGATTGTGTTATTTATTTGTATGTGCCCTTCTCTAAAAAAAAAAAAAAAAGAAAAAAAAGTTAAACTGTCTACAAATAAATAGGAACCAGCCTGTGCATTATGTGAAGTCACTAATTAACAAAAGAAATCTCCTAATCATGAACGATCAAGTGATAACCAATGCTAAATATTTAACACAACGTAATATTACAGAAAAAATAAACTGCATAAGAACATATATGGTGTATGTTTGCATTTCTTTTTTTTTTTTAACGAGTTCAACTGATTATCTGATTAACTAGAACTATAATAGCTATATCATCACCTTCCTTTTTTTTGCATGTGCCACTTTAACCACACTCGTAGTCTCCATAATCAAAGTTTCTAATATGGCTACTGTGAGTCCATTTTTCACTGCCAACTCATCATGATGAAACTTAGTCCATTCATCTTCTTCAGCTTGGGCCTCTCTCGCTAATAATTCGTCGACTCTATCCCTACGTTTTCTACTCCAACGCATTACCATATTCTCCCTTTGTAATTTAGTTTTGAATCCAAACAATGTCGCTACTTCCTTACTAACATATTCATGAAGCTCTTCTACTGTCTTTGGAATTTTCATAGCTGGCTTTGTTTTTACATTCGGCTTCATCCAACTTGGACCAGGTTTCTCATATTCCGCTTGATAAACTTCCGAAATAGTTTCCTTACACAAATCGAAAAGGAATGTATTGTAGATCTTTCGATCTTTTTTCGCGATCTCGTTACTTTCTTTTGTTAATTCGTAAATTTCCGGAGGAGCTTCTAAAGTCATAATATCTTGTCCGGATTGTTTAGCTTTGTATATTAAAGCTGTAGCCTTTTCCGTGAAAGCTGTTAACTCTTCGATATTCGAAGGAATTACTGCAGGAGGCGGAGAAGGTGAAGCAATAGCAATGGAAATTCGATTATCTCCTGGAGGTGTATATGGTGGTGGAGGTTTATTCGGTATTTCTCTAACATAATATACCTCTTCAGCTTCCAATTTTTTGATCTATAAAAAAGGAAAAAGAAAAAGATATTTTTAGCGCGCAATTTATTTTAAATAATGTAAAATAACTACCAAATGTATTACCTCTAATTCAATTTGAAGTTGTTGTATACGAAGTAGCTTAGCCTCCAAGTCAGCAACTTCTAAGCCTGGTTGTTTCAATGAAGCTGTAGGCATTAAAAATTGAATAATATTTATCAAATGTGAATATAGTATGTAACAGTATGTATAGGAAAAGCAACAAGATTTGTTACAATACATTAGGGATAATATTTTACAAATTTTAGTGCTTCAGAAAAATAGGGAAGATAAAAGTAGTAGAAAAATTGGAATATCTTTTCAAGGCACATATGAAACCAATGCTAAAATGTGAGAAAATCAAACATTCTAGTATGATTATAAAGACTTTTCTTTCTGAAAATATGTATATATATACCTATATACATATATATATATATAGAAGAATCATATAAACGTTGTTTGAATGTGTCGTGATTTACAACATTTACAAATCTTCTTGTGCATCAACAAATTAATAAGGTTCAAGCATTCATGCAACACTGATTAGTACAAAATGAACAAGTTAATGTTCGTTTCATTCGAAATTTCATGATGTATTACCTTTAGGTAAATATTATCTCGACTTTGCTATTCTGAAAATAAATAACATATAGCTATACCAGGCAATGCTTTGCATAAGAACGCTCAGCCATTATGAAAATTGAAATAGATAAGATAAAAGTGCATATTTCCTTTTTTTTTCGCTGAAATTCACTTCACATAAACTGCATGACATCATTTTCAACCCAAAATTTGTCGTTATAATTTATAAAAAATCAATCATTTCACATATATTTTTTTTACAAATATAGACGAAATATTAATCAAATGGTAATTACTATAAAGAGTTTAAATGAAGTTCAATACATAGAATTATGTAAACGAATTTACATAAAAAATTTGATGAATGAAGATACAGAATCAAAATAATACTTAGAAAATCAAACACATTTATGATTATTTTCTATATATAAATTGATATATCTTTAAATAATAAATATAAAACAGAGATTATAAGAATGAAACTATCTATACTTCATTCATGTTGTAAAAATCTTAGCATAGACAATAATAATTGTAAAAGAAAAAAAATACCTTTTATTTTATCGATCATTGCTTCTATGTCTTTTTCCGATGTAGTAACAATAGGTGTTGCGTGAAAATCCGTTTTTGATTGATCTTGTTTTCCTATATTCGTATTACTAAGTAGATCATCGTCCAAGGCATCAATATTCAATCTGGAGTTATTTAGATCTCTTGGTGAATCTATTTCTATTTCTGATACACCAACAGGAGTATCACCGCCCTCGCTAGAATCAGATGATACATCTTCGTGTTTCTGTATCGCGCTCTGATCTACGTCACTTATTACTTTAACGTCTTTTCCTTCAGATTGAGATAATAGATCATTCAGTTTATTAGAAACTTCTTCAGTTTCAATTTCAGTCAATTTGGAATTATCTGATACTGTATCTTTCATAATCTCAATATTTGGATCAGTTGATTGTTCTATTTGTATTATTTGATTTTCATTATCTATTAAAGATGGATCAGTCACTTCTTTAGTAGACGTTGTTTCAACTGGTTGCACTTCTTTTTTATCTTCTTGTAAAGTTTTTATCAATTCTGGCAATGATTTTTGAGTAATTTCATCTAGTATCCTTAATACTTCAGTATTGTGCACTGCTTGATAATTTTCTGATATCGTCGTTCCCTTTTGTAAACTTTGTGTTTTTTGACTTTCTGTTTTATCAAGAATTTCCGATACTTCAAGACTTTCCTCAGAGATATCTTCATATTCGGGATCTCTTAATACTTCAAATTGTGCTTTAGCAATAATATCAATAGCATTTGTTGTAGCTGTATTTTGTTCCTGCGTAAATTGACAATTATTCGAAGATTCATTTTCTCGTGAAAGATTTCTTTCAATATCTTCTTGTTTATTATTTTCTGATAAGCTAGCACTCTTATTAGAATGTATTTCTGCTGCTTCAGAAAGTTTTTCTATCACATCTAAACTACTTTCCGCAATTTCAACTAAATTATCAAGTTGTTCACCCTCAGAACTTTCTGGTTCTGGTAATGATTCTAAATCTATTTGTTTTTCAATTATTGGAGATTTACTTTCTTTTTCGATAGCAGTAAGATAAGTTACGTGAGATTCCTTATTTTCATTGTGAATATTATTTTTACCACTTAGTTCTTCATCGGATAATTCAATCTTAGTACTAATTTCTAATTGCGGTAATAAATCTTCAGTACTTTCTGAATCAGATTTTGTGATTATTATTTCTCGTGACTGAACTATTTCTTGTTGGACAGTATCTTTACTTTCTATTTCTAAATTTAATTCAATATTTACCACAGATACATCATCTAATTTATTGGATGGAATATCTATCGCGTCACTACTTGCATTAATACGATTTTTATTGTATTCTAAATATAATGGAGTAATATTAATTGTATTATTGTCACTTGTTGACAATTTGTGAATCTGCAACTTATCATCAAGTGTAGAATCGCATGTAATAGATGGGAATGGACTTTCTATCGTAAGATCCATATTATCTGTTTCTAAGATAATCTTCGTTTGAATGCTAATTTCATCCAATTTATTGTTGTCATTTTCTTTTCCTAAAGTAATGGATGATTTAATAGATTTTATATCGTTTATGGTTTCATTGGTTTTGTCTGTTCCTACATATTGCTTTCCTTCTTTATCATACACTTTATCATTTTCTCTGGCAATTATATCTAATATATCATCAAGCTCATCAGCAGTTTTTTCAATGTCAGTTTCATTAATCTTTAAATTAAGAGCATCAATATTTGTAGATTCTGCCCTTGGTAAAAGCATAGACTCATCTTCTATACTAACAGATAAGTTTTCTGTAAAATCTTGAACGACATCATTTTCTTCTTCCGATATATTTTTATAATCAGAACTAATATGAATGTGCGATTCTATTTCACGATTCTCTGTTTGTTCCCCTTCATTTTCTTCTTCATCGTGAGCAATATTAAATGAATCAGATATAGTCCAGTCATCTTTATCTACAGACATTTTCTCGGTGGAAATGACTTCAGATTGATTTTCTTCAACATTGAAATCACGTTTAATTAAATTCACAGACAATGTATTTGCATTTTGTGAAATTATATTCTCTTCGTCTTTACTATTAGAAATATTATATTGACCTGTATTTATTTCTTCTTTATTAGTAAAGTCTCTTGAAGATAAATGTATTTCATTATTTTCAGCGGAAGAAATATTTTCAATTTGTAAACTATCTTTATTATCTTTAAATTGTGAAATATTTTCTAAATGTAATATGCTTTCATTTGCTATTACATCATTGCCTTTTTTCAAACTGTCGTCTTCAGTCATTGGGCCTTGTTCTGATATATTCGTTGAAATTGATTCTATATTTTCAGAAAGATTTTCTCCGTATGATTCCTGTGCTACAAGTTGAACATCTACACTTTTATCATCAATCATTTCTTTGTCCAAAGGAGTATTACTTTCAGATGTATCCTTCGCATAATTAAGACTTTTATTTTCTTCTATGGATATTGGTGATTCTGATTTTTTATTAATATCTGTAGTAGGTAGATAATACGGAAAATCTTTATTAAGTTTTTGTATATTTTGTGTATTTGTTTCCAATGGTATAATTGAAGAATTAGTGTCGCCTTCAAATATTTTTGCATGCTCGGATATAATAGATTTTTCGATTTCATTTAATATCTTCTTACTTTCCGCTTTATAATCTATTTCTTGATTTGATTCGGAAAATATTTCTTCTTCCGGAATTAATCCAGATATAACGTGACTTACATTTTCCGTTAAATCTGCAGGATCACTGGCGGGTTTTAATTTTGAAATGTCTGTAGAATGACTTGAAATTTCAATATTAATATCTGTTTTAATAGGAATTTCCGTATCTGTAATATCCGATTGAATTGTTTTATCTTTTTCTTTATTAGAAATTAATGTGTTATTGTCGATTAGCTCAGATTTCGAAAAGACTTCTGATATATCTTTTAAGGTACTTTTTTCTTCTTCATTATCATGCTTTTCATTGGATAAACTACTAATTCGTAACATCATTTCTGATAGAGCCTTAAGCTCGTTTTCAAGGCAATTAATATCTTCATTTAGATTTTTATTATTTAGTTGTAAAAAGTGTAATTTTTTAGAATAAGTAAGCGTTCCACTATCATTATTAGTAGCAAGTTCCATATTGGAGCTTGGTATATATGTTTCTGATTTATTTGAAATAAGCTTTGAATTATTTGTTTTTGATGTTTCTATTGTGTTGGACTGTGACACAAGATTTTTTAAAGGCACTTGTTCAACATCAATTAAATCCGATTTTGGTTCTATTATTGCAAGTTGATCACTCCTATAACTCTTGGATTGTTTTAATTCAGATGTTGTAAGAATATCTGTATCGGTATTTATTACACTAACTTCATCTTTAATATCTCTTGAATTATTGTCAGATGATATTGCAGCTGTTAATATTTCTGGTACAGAAACAAGCGTGTGATTAGTTTGAGTTCCACTTGAATGGAATGTGGTATTATAATTTGTAGCTTTCTCGCCTTGATCATCGTCGGAAGTTGATGACATTGAAATAGACCTGAGTTTTTCATATTCTGTATCTTTCAAATCTGCAAATATGGATTGAACATTATAATGAATATCTTGTTTTTTAGTGTTCGACGATTCCACCAAATTATTCCTTTTAATTATTTGTGATGGTTTTGAAAAATTTGTTTCTTCGCTTTTACTCTCATATACTAAAGATTGGATGTTTTTAATAATGCCTTTTTGCTGAATTTTTGTTGATAATAAATCAGATTCTGATCTTGAACGTAATAAGTCACTTTTTTTATAGATTTCTTGTATTCTCTTAAGTGGAATATCAGGTACTTTAAATTCTGCCAATGATTTAGACTCTATAGCCAATCTGTCATTATCCTTCACAGTTTCCTTTCTAGATTCCAATTTTTTTCGCATCTCATGAATAGTTGTATCATATTTCTATTTAAAAATAAAAAACCAAATATGTTAGTATTATATAGTCATATTAAATATTTCTGTGGAAATAAGATTAAATATATACCTTAATTTGGTTTAACAAATTTGCTTCTAATGCTTTTAGCTTTTGTTTTGTTTGTTTTCTAGCTTCCTTTTTTAAACGTGACATTTCTATTCTACGCTCTGCTAATTTTTCTGTAAGTAATTCTATTCTTCCTTCCACGTCACTCGTATCGGATGAGAGTGTGGAATCTATAAAAAAAGAAATATAAATTCTTTATAAATAAAATCATATAATAATTGAATATGAAAAAAATCAATATGTAAATATTAAAATACCCTACCTTGATGAGATAAAGCAGAAGTTGTAGTGACAAGCTTATAAGCTGCTTGTTCCATCCGTGCTACACGTTCTTCTTCAGCTCTTAATCGTGCATCCCATGCCATCCACTCTTCTACACAATTCCTACGTGAAACAAGTGCTGCTTCTCTTGCATTCAAGATTCTGTATAATACATTATTAATTAGTTATATTCATATAAGATTATATCATATATAAATATTGTGTGATAAATAATTAGCAATTATTGATTAAATGATTACTATATGATTGAATAGTTATAATTATGAAAAGATTAGATTATATATAAAATTTTTGCACCAAATATAAATTCTACGATAACACCAGCATGCAGTTTGCCACTAAAGAGAATCTATTTTTACAATGGTTGACTTCATGGTGAATTCACATTTTTGGTTTATTATTAGAAATCTTATATATGGCTACAGAGATTTAGTAAATTATTCATTTAATTATTAATAGTGAAATGTCAGAAAAGAGAAGAATCATGACTGTTAAACATAAAAATTACTTTACTAAATATATGTAATAAAGTATTACTTACTGTTCAAGCTTTTTTGAAGTTTTAAAATCATGATTTTGTGATCTGATAACTATTGATCTAGTATATTCTTTTCCATTATCTACAGTATTATGATTAGAAATAGCAAATGTTCCAAGCTGAGATCTTGTAGATATATCACCACAGTTTTGTGCGTTCTTTCCTTTGTCCTTAGAAGGATAATTGTTGTCGCTATAATTTTCAAGACTTCTTTCAAAAACATTTTCTACTGAAATATTTTCTTTGCTTTCATCTATTATATCGGCAAATAATTTAGAATTTTTATCCTTCATAGCATTCGATTGCCTGAATAAAACTTCAATAGCATTCTGATTAATAGTCCGATCGGTACTAAGATCAAGCTTATCTAAAATTGAGCCTTCATCATTTCTATCCGATTGAATGAACTCGTTTTCTATTTTTGTGCGTTTGTTATGGTGTTTTGTAAATTCTTCTATTTGAGAACTCGATTTTGATCTTAGTATATTTTCTGTCAATATGGTCGATGATGATCTTGTTCTTTGACATTTAGAATTTTTCCGTTTAGTGCTTGCCTTAAGCTCAGAATTTTGTTGAAACTTTTTAGTAATTTCTTTATCGCTAGAAATTGACTTATCTGTTTTCTTTGAATTTCTTGAATAAGTTTGAAGAGTATCTTCAGAAACTTGAGAAGACTTTGATGTCTTTGACAAAGCATCCTGTTCAACGGAAGTTATTAGTTCTTGTATCGTTTCAGTATTTACTGCAGTATCTCTGGAAAATGGTTCCTTCTCTTTTAAGGGGGTTACACTTCGAAAATCAACTTGTGATGATTTAGATTTTTTTGATAATTCGTCTACTAAAGTATCAGATTCTGACTTAACATATTCTGTAATTGAGTTATCTAAATCTTGTAATGATTGTAAACTAATAGTCTTTTGTTTCTCATGTACATGTCCAGCTACATTCACGCAATGTCCTTGCATCAATTTGGATTCAACATCAAGCTGATGAGATCTTAATTTAATAATATCTGCTTTAGGCATTTTATCTTCAAATTTACGGGATCTCAATTCGTATTTTAATTTATTACTACTCTTCGGAGAATTAACAGCATATTTGTTTTGTGATTTTAAATCTTCTATAGTGTCGTTTAATTTATCATATTTTAATAATGAAATATTAGATTCGTCTACTAAATTTGCTATTTTTTCAGTACTCGATAAATTTATTTTCTGAAATTGCAAATCATTTTCTGTTAGTGGTATCTTCGAATCTATATGTGATTTATCGTGTAGAGATTTATCATGTAGAGATTTATCAGAATCTACTAAAGAACTCATTGAACTGTTACTACGAATATCATAACCTTTCATTGGTCCACATGATCTACGTGGAGAGTGACTATCAGCACTTCTTTTTAATTTTGTTAAAATATTTTTCGTAGACATTTGAGGATTAAGCATATTTCTTTGTTTCTGTAACATTACTTTACGTTCTTGACTTGCAATTTTATGAAGTTCTTTCAATCTGTTTTAAAATAAAAATATCACATAACGTTATTCAAACTATTGTAATAATGAATAATACAAAAGAATAATTATAGTCGCTTACTTATTCATTTCATCTTTCTCCTGTTGTAATTTTAATAATAAAGCTCTTTGCTTTTTCTTAACTGAACTAATACGACTATCTTGACCAGTATCCCTCAGTGCTCTTTTTTGCTCTTCCAATTTCACTAACTTTTTGGTTCTATCATGTAATGTTTTTTCACGCGATTTAAATAACATTTCTATTTTGTCATATCTTTGTTTTTCATCTCTTATCAATTGAGCAATCTAATGAAATAAAAGTATAATATATTTTATAAATGTCATAAATATGCATTCATGTTAAGAAATAAAAAAAATAAAAATTCCTGGTCTTACCTCTAAATCGAGATTTTTGTTAAAAGAACAAGTTACATCTCTCGTAGAAATACTAATTTCTGTACCAGTTTCTGTTTTTATAGAAGATGTAGTTTCATGTAAACTGATTTCTGACATTGTTCTTACTTTACTAGTCAATGAAAGATCTTCTAATTGATCCAAATCTTCAAATTGATCTCTAGAGCCTAAAGAAAGTAATGGAATTTCATAATCTTCTAAAGATAATTCATGTCCATGCGTATTTTCATGAATTTCCAAAAAACTATTAGTTAAACTACGTCGGCCTGGACATATGTCAGTTTGAGTTCCAATATCATTCACTGTTTGAGTTTGAACTTCTGCTACTTCAATGATTGATTTATTCCATTTTCTTAAATTATTATTTTGTTCTTCTGTTTCCTCTTTCTGCATGAATACTTGTTCATCGATGGAAGAAGCTTCATCAATTTTATTTATCATTCGTTTATCAGTAACAACTTTTTCTATGCTTGTATTGTCATTAATTTGTGATACTATTATGAAAAAAGAAAAAATTATAATTAAATTGTCATTTTAAAACCTATAAAACATTTATGTATAATGAATTATATTCAAATTATACATTTATAATAATTTACCTCTATCAGCATTTTTCTTATCTATTGTAGTGTTTTTTCCCATATCATCTAAATGTAATATAAAATCATCGGCAGCTTGACTTTGTTTCTGTATTAATTCTTTTTCTTGTTCATTTTTTACATTGTAAAAACTTTTCTCCACATCCATAACTTGTCTCAATGATTCATTCATCGAATCTAATAAATGCAATTCTGCTTGAAACTGCATATGCAAAGCGGTCGGATGTAACTGAAAAAATGCAAATTTGTTAAATTTAATAATTTTACAAAATTAATACATCCATAAAATATCGCATACAATTTTATATATACTCACAAGTTCTATTCCATGCTGAATTGTTTCTGGTTTTTTCTTCGAAGTTTTTGCACCATCAACATTGGCATCATTACCCTGTGCCATTTGTTTTTTTCTTTTCGATCGAAATATAAGATTCATATCAGGTGTAACTAAATCGCGGAATTCTTCTTGTGTATAATTACTATCTCTAAAAGTTATCCATCGTGGGTCTAGCAAGGCTTCTCGTAATAAGCTTTCATTTAAATTACTTAAATCATTATTACTACTTTGAAGTTTATTAGATACATTAACATCTTGAGAGAAAGCCTCATTTTTATTGCTGCTCGTGTCTGTACATTGTACAGAAGAAGAATCTTCATTATAGTTTGAATGTTCATAATCTTTTCCTGATTTTTTCAAATGTAAACTTTGAATTGTTTTAAATTTATCAGTATCTTTATACTTTGATAGTTCAGTAAAAACTGTAGAACAGGTATTGTTGCGTTTTTTTATACTGCTGTTAGAGTCAGATATAATCTCAACATCACCAGAGGTATCTGAATACGTAACATAATGTTTTCCTTCAATTCTATTTATAGACGTCTTAGTTTTGTTATATATTCTCTTGTTATACTCTTTAATTCCTATACCTGCTTGTTTGTTAACAGATTGATTTGATACTTTATTTTGTTGTTTCACTTGCTTATTTTCCAATTTATATTTGTGCTCATCAGTTTGTTTCAGTGACTGCAAATCTTCTTTGCATTTGTATTCTATGCTATCAAATACCATATTTTTAAGTGTATCTTTTATTACATTTTTTTCAGATGGTTTTATAGTGCGATCCGAATGAGATTCATTATTACTTGCCTTATTTTTACATTCTAAAGAAGTATCTCTTAATTTTGTAGATTGTACATTGGAGCATCTATGCTTTTTATCACTATCCTTTCTAGTGGTAGAAGTTGCAAAATTTTTAGTCTTTGGTTTAGTCAATACAAAATCACATTCTCTTGGTACGCATAAAGGCAAATGATCACTTTTAACTCTCCCTACTGATACAGAGCCACTTGTATTGTCTGTAATATCTTTTCTAGAAACATGTCTTGGGCTTTTAGATCTTTTACTAAAATCTGAAGAAGAATACAATACTTCATCGCTTTCTGTATACGAAGAATCATCTTTTCTTATTCTTTTTGATCTATTTTCCTTCTCCCTAGAATTTTCTCTAACACCATGCTCTTTTTTTTTAGAGAAATTAGAAGCTATTGAAACATTAGGTGCTTTTAAAGGTTCAACATTTTCGCAAGCTACTACAGATGGCCCCTCAGACAATGAAAAGTCTAGCTTTCTTTGTACTCTTTCCCTCGATGTTTTTTCTGATCTTTCAGGCACAAAATCATTGGATGATACAGCCAATTTTATTCCAGCAACATCTTTCGAAGTAGGATTGTCTTTAGAAGAATAATCTAAGGTTTTAGCGGACATTTTTAAATCCGGTACTTTTATTGGCTCTCTAAAAGCCATATTTTGCATCGCTTGATATAAATTATGATTACTGCTAAGTTTTAATTCTTTTGAATACACTTCACCTTCTGTTTTATTGCCAAAGTCGTATAATTTCTTCTGCGTATTTGGATGGTCGCCAAGAGAAAGTTTTCTTTTAACTGCACTGATAAATGTAAATGGATATGGTTGAACAGGATGAAAAGACAACAAATTTTCTACATTTTTAAAATCAAGTTGCGATGTGTTATTAGATGTTTCTTTCAAATCTTTCTTACTATCATCTATTTGAAGCTTTTTTAATCCAAGATGTGTCTATAATTATAAAAATAAATCTCATGATACAAAATCTAATAAATTATTTACTTACAAAATCTAATAAATTATTTACTTACATTAACCAAATTCTCTGCACGCTTAACAATAATATCTGGGTCATTAAAGAAGACATATTTTTTTTTAAGGCCTATGTCTTCTTTTTTATCATTACTACTCATATTTTCATTATTAAAAGATGTAGATACCTCTAAGTATAACTACTTTTTGTAAATCTATAGATTTACGCTTATACGGTTTTCCCTTATTAACTATTGCTGAAAATGAAAATAATAAGTCAATAAAAATATAACACATTTTTAAATAATCAACTTATATACACTTCACGCAGTACTTAATTTGTTTAATGTTATTTAAAATAACTATTTATATAGGATGTCCTGGTAATACAAGCAAACGGAAAGCGATTCTATGTAAAAAATTAAATCAAAAGCATAGAATAAAATTTGTTCATAACTTTGTTTTTAAGAAAATAAGCTTGAAAATTTATAGAGTATGCGTGCACTTGATTGAATTTACAAATCTAAAAGCTAAAATCTTTGTTTGATAAGCATAAAAGTAGAATGAAAAAAAAAATACAAGAGATATAAAATGTTTGTAAATATATTAGAAAACATAAGAATACTGTCCGAAATACCTGAGAGAAAAATAATGAAATTCATAAAGCTAAAATTAAATCAAGAATCATCCTCTGCTTACTCGTACTACCAGTTATACGACACTCTCTATATATGATGACAATAAATCTAACCACAAACTGATTCTTTTTTTATTTTAAAAAACTGCATTTACTTTAAAGATGTTATAAGTATGATTCATAAATAAACAATAAATATTATTAATGAAAATAAAACAATAAATTAAACTTACACTAAGTCATTTTGCTATTGTTGAGAACATAAGGTACACAAGAATACCAAATCAAAGTAATGCACTTAATTGAGCATATTTAAAGATACCTCCAAGAAATCATAACCTATATTATAAAGAAAAATCTGCTTATATTAACTGATACTTATATCTCCTATGTAATACTGACATTTATAATTAACTATATATATGTATAACTAATTAAAATGATAATATCTTTGTTCTGATCATAATTCACATTACAATCACGACACTAGACAGAGTCGCTTAAATTGTCTACAACGGTCATTTGTATACGATAGATCACGTGGTACTCAAGAATTTACTATTGTGCAAAATTAAAGATGGCAACAATGGAACGCATTTAATCGATAATACTGCACATATATGCATCAAATAAAAAATATAAAGAAATACGAAATGAAAACATTTCAGTATTATTTACTGAAAAAAATACTTCGAAAAATGCATGCAAAATAAATTATTGCTTTTTAAGAATGTTATAAATAAAGATCGCATAGTTTATCACTAATTGTAAATTATGCACGTAAGCAATTGAATGATTTTCACCTGATTTCAACTTTCTGTGATACATTTCTGCAATATTTCAGGAGTGTCACTCTCTAATATAATATTAAATATTATTTTTTTTATAATATTATTACATTTTGAACACTAAATACATTAAACTTAGTTTATTTATTAAATATATGCTCTGTGTGGAAGAATGTATCTTTGCCAGTATCTACTAGGTTAGCACAGTATCTTGGATTTGGGGAACCTGTTTTTCTGCGAAATGATTGGTTACTCAAATCTTTCTTTTGTTTTATTTGGCGCAATTATAAGTAGAATATTATGAGTAAATTGTATTTAAAATAAAAAAGAAAAAGAAAATACAATTTAAGTCTGTAAATTTAAAAATTTGATCATAACAAAAATTTGTTGCAATAAATTAGAATATAAAATATTTCCAATAACGATTCTACTTAAATAATTAACCACTACACTTTACCTGTTGCTTATGTATTGTCTGTATATGAATGAACATAAATATATATAACGGTAAATATATATGTATGTGTATACACAACCATGCATATTTTAAAAGTTCGATTTTTTCCCTCTAGATGGCGACTGAAATCAGTCATTGAAAAAATATATCTCTGCTCAGAAAAAGTTCATTGATGAAAAAAAACTGTGAAACTCTTTTAGAAAATCATGAACAATTTCCTCTCTCTTTTCCGCGTATATGAAATATTAATTTAAATTTAATAATTATTTTTTGTTATAACAACAATATGCAAATTCTTTCTTAAAAAATATAGTTCAATATTTCTTATTATTATAAACCTTATTTGTATGTATTATTAAAATTAAATGTTTCTTATTAGAACCTTATTATTAAAACATTTTACGAAAATTTAGTTTAAGATTATTTTTTACTCCTGCATAAAAATATTAAAAAAAAAAAAACATCGTTTACATTAATAATGTATCGAAGCTTAATTCATAATTGATCTTTATGAACAAGATTTCATTTACCAGTATAAATAAAAATCTAATTGAAATTCATTAATCAAAAAAAATTAAGCTTTAAATTAATTAAAATATTACAAAAAAAAAGAATTATGTCGTTAAAAATTATTTAATTTTGATAACAAAAAGAAATATTTCCAGTGTGTTTCTTTAAGAAATTATTTTTTTTATACAATTTTATTTACTGAAGTATAATAAGTAATATGTAATACACAAGTAGTATAATATTTATTTAAACATAATTAAAAAACAAAAGAGAAAATATTTTTTGGAAACACTAAAATATACAGCCATTCGCCACCACGTAGGAGAGATATAACTCTCGTGGAAGCAATGTTGATTAGGGTGAATATTAAAGATGAAGCGTATTACTAATCGTCGAAGAGTGCGATATTTGTTGTAATACGCAACTATGATTGAACATGAATGAARCGTAAGTAACGTTACTCCTCAGTATCTATGGGGGGATACTGGTGCAACTTTACATCGCARCTCTGTCMTGTAAATCGACAGGTACGCATACGCWMTTTATGATTGTAAAAAATAGAAAAATAAAATAGTAGGGTAAGATTATTCCAAGTTAAAATCTACAAGCTTGATAATCCCCAGGTGTATGTAAGTAAGTATATTTTTTTTCTCTAACATTTCTATGATAACTTTAATGGTTTTTTTATTACGACGATGACATTAATKGTTCTTTTTCTTTTTCTGTTTCAGAACATCATTGCAATCGAGCGCGTAGGCAATGAAGTACTCGTGTGTTGCATCAATAAAATACAATATAAAAAAGTCGGAAAGTAGAATCAGTGTTGATCGTCGCATGTATCGTCGTTTGCTCGGGTAAAGAAACTCCGTAAGTTTCTTTTATTCGGATTAAACGTGTGCTCATCGTCATCCTAAGGGTAGGACACCCATCGTGCATTCATCACTGAAGAATAAACGTAAGTCAATTTTTATTTTAAACACTTTCTTAATAATTATAATAATTTTTTCTTACAACAATGATATTTATAATTTTGTTTTTATTTCTCTTTCAGATCATCATGGGAATATTGCAGTGTTGGAAGTGTTAGTGAATTGTGTTTGTGAAGTGTTGCAAGTGTTCGTGCATTGCAATCGTGCGCGAAGCAATATACGAGAGTGTTTGATCGCGTTTAAATATAATTAAAATCACGGATTAGAAGCACGTTCGTTCGTTAATTTCAATTCCGTCGCGTTCGCGAACTATTTTTGCAATTTATATATTAAATTTACTGCGACCAATGCAGTAATTGCATTAGAGTTTGTTCGAGTAAAGTTGTATTTTTATCTTTAAACAGTCGTACAGACTGTTCGCGTATTAGAGTCAGTGCATCAATGAAGATTTTAAATTCAACGCGTTTCGGGATTAAAATAAAGTGTGAAATTTTTTTGTTTCAATAGACTGTGTGCAAAGCAGTCTTTGGATGCAGTTGTAGAGTCAGTGATCGGGCGCATAATAAATTAAAATCATCCAGAGTTTAGGACATGAAGAAAGAAGACGCATTATGCCGAAGAGGCTAAGGCCGAAGAGACCCCCACTTAATTGTGGCTGAAGAGGGCAACTACATAGATTATTGAGTTATTTTCAAAGGTTCAACAGCAAGTTAGAACTTTTCGAGAATAGCTCTCTAGTCATATTTTATTACATTACTTTTTTGCTCGTCATTAATTTGTAGTTGTAATTGGAGATGATGGACCATTCCATCTCCTTGGGACACCAAATTCGTGTCTATATCGTCCAAAAGATGCATATGTGTTAGTTAGAGTCAAAAATATAAAAATTTTCGTAATATTAAATTTTGTAGCTTAAATAACGTTCGGTAAATATTACGGTAATTTCTTTTTTCTTGTTTCGTCTTTTATTAAATTTGCAATTTTTCTTTTCTGTATAATGCAGCTTAAAAGTATTTCATAATAATTAATAGATATTATTTTTTGTAGTAACTTAATATTTGTACTTTTCCTATTTCTTTATTTTTATATATTTTATGTAAATGTAAAATCACGCGTTTCAATTTAATTTTATTGCAACAGTAAATATAGATTTGATAAAAATAAATAGAGAATTCAATTGAAAAGTGCATCTGCGAATTGGACGAATTATATGTTAGGCTATTGTATCACTTGATTGTATGATTAATATAGTTTTCTTCTTGTTACAGGTGATCATCGTTGGATTTATCATCAAACCTTCTGGATTCTTTTTTATTTGAGTGTCTTAAATTGCTTCATTTTAAAATATACATATAAATGCATTTCTGAAGGCACACACACGTTTATACACTAAAAATTAAAAATAATTATTTCAAATTCTATTACAGTATAAATATACTATATATGCTATCAAAAATAATATCATATACTATCATATACTATCCAAGAATACAGTATTCTTTGATAATATTGTACCGTCATCGCGTTAAGTACCTACCCTCGTCCACTGGTTGTCAGGTTAGTAACCAAGATGAATATGGTTACGCGAGAAGTAGACTTGTGAGCCTCTATGTACTTCTGTATTCTTTGTCTGTGGTAAGAATCTAGACTTAATATTATCTGTTTTATCAATGCAGATTAGAAGCACGTGTTTAATATTATAACTTTGTCTGCATAATTAAAAGGCATAGCTAAGATTACTGCAACTGAGACCCTCAACCAGTTGTTGAATGACATTTAGCCTATAGTATCCTTACTAAAAGAAAAAGTTTTTCTGAAAATTTCAGCTCTGCAACTCAATTATTTTCTGAGCAATCGAAAAAAATATGATTACATATTATATATTATATTATTGTATTATTTTCTTTTGCTTTCATTTTACTTCCAATTTATTAATTATCAAAAGGAGCGCAATTTTTCTGCAATAAATTTATTACAAAATGCCGACGAAACTTTGCAAGAAAATGTAATAAAATAAGCAATATAAAAGATCTTTTCCGTTTTCTTTTAATTATGTCAGAAACTAAGAAGGTATAACAAATGTATCCTTGAACGAATCTCGCTCCAGCTTCTCAAATAGATTATTAGAATATTGGAATGACATTATTATAATGGCTTAACAAATTTTATTTTTGTCTTAAAATACATGCCATTTATAAATACATGTTTGTGAGGCATGAAAATTTAAAAAGCTTTAAATAAAAATATTATAACAGAACTGATTGCTAATTAAAATTATATTAACTATCACAAAAAGAGTAAAAGATATTTCTCTCAAAATATTGAAGAATATCGTCGTTTATAGATCAAGAAACAAATAACGATAATTACTTGAAAAAATCGTATTCGTTAATTGAATAAGTACCATATATACAAGATCTTAGATAAAATTAATTTGCAAACATTGATCTCCATTTAATTCCTTGCATTTTTATAATCAATGACAATGGTTGAGTTAAAGAAAGTTAGTTCGATATGGAAGACAACAAATGCATCGTCGACAATTGCAAGAGTTTTAATAACAATAAGATTGAAACTCAACCATTGCGCTATAAAAAAGGTATCATTACCATGAAGAGATATGTAAGTTAAATTTTATTAATCGCAAACTTGTATAATCATTATGAGATTATATTTACTAATTTTCCACATTGTGAAAGGTTTAATCAGATATGAAAATTTACAGGGAATAATAATAAAAAGAAATGTAATAAACCACGAAGATAAACCACATTTATATATGTTTCTTTTGTTTTTGATAATGAGTCTCACATAAAAATCACAACGTGGGCATCTGTATCATCTCTGTATCAATCTTGTAGATTTTTTTTGTAGTCAATTTCTTGTCTCAGAAGAATGAAATAATTTTTAATTAGCATTCTTTATTTCCTTCTTCTTTTTACAGATATACACAAGTCAAGAGTACTTAAGTAGTCCTTTTAATTTTAGTTACTTTGAGTTATTGCATTAGTAAATAATAAAGAACTCTCAGATAAGTGAAATTCACTTTGTATTAGCAATCTTCATAAATTGCAAATCATTTTTTTTTTCACGTATTATATGTATTGTCGATGAAGCTTTTTAATTGTACTCTTAACAGGCTTATTATTGTGTCATTTCATTTTGTTCCACTTTACTTTGCTTAAACATATACGTATAGTAAAATTTCAATGTATCAGGAAATGAACAATGATAGTATTGTGTAATGATTAAATTTGCAATGCTTTTTTTGTAAGTTCATACGGTCTTGTTTGATACCGTTGTCAACATATATATTATTAATGTATGCAATAAAACGAGGCAAGGCAGTGATTATAGCACATACGTATTTGTATTTACTTAACTAAAAATTATTTCATTTATCAATGTTTTATGCACTTTAATTTTCTATTGCATCAATGTCCAGCGATTTTTAAAAACACAATATTTTAGATAAGACAGTACTATGCTACATTTTCAAAATGAGTACATTATTAGTACAATAAAGGCTTTACTATATTGCACATTTCAAGACACATATTCTTTTTTGCAAAGAATACTTATTAAATTTAGCAAAATTGATAAACTTAAAAATAATTCGATTAAAAAATAAAATGTCGCATAATATTGTCTCTTCCAGAATGTTTGAATTATTTATGATGATTGTACTATACGTTCGTACTTATATCCGTTTTTATCATCAGCATAATAAAACAGAATTTTAATCATGTAACTTTCACGAATGTTCCTTATACAGATTTTGCAGTAATATGATTTATCATTAAAGAAATTGTTTTTTTTCAATCTATATAATCTAAAACTTTATACATAAAATTTGACGAAAGTTACGTGATCTTTATTCTGCATTAATTTATCTAACATAATATATATGTTCCTAATCTCTAAAGTATCTATGAAGTTGACCTAATGTATTTCTTCATACATTTAATTTCCACTTAAATACTCTGCAAGTATACAATTGTAAGTGCAGTACTACTATGATATATATATTTACATAAAGTGAAATTAGCTAGTATATAAATCTTCATGAATCCGAATTCTTCGTCAATCTTATAAATGTAAAATGATACCAACGTATATATTCCCAATATAGTTTCCAAGCATTGCTCACGATACATGGTTTTTGACTTTGTAAAATTTCTATACATGATTGTGGTTTTATTTGCTGATAAATCAACGTGGCTTTGTCTGAAATCATATTTTACAATCCACTGTATTTATAAAATACTAACTTTATGTAGGTATATATGTATATAGATATAATAATATAAGAAAATGACGCATTTAACTATAATTTAACTATATCACATAGACGTTAAATGTAATACCCTGCAATATATGAATTACATAGAAATATCTAACTTATTTTACTGTTTAGAACACGTTACTTATTACTGACCTCTTCGTCAGGAGCTTGAGTAGAAGCAGCTATCGCTTGCTGCGCTTGCAAAGGAACAGTTCCGCTTGTAGGATGAGATGAGGACTGTTTACCAAATTTAACTGTATCCTGGGCTGACTGAGATAATTCCGGTCTCCTAAGATAAGCTGCCTCTTTTTTAGGTGGTACCACTGGTTTATTAGGTGGCACTGGAGGAGGAACGCCACGAGAAAGAGGTGGTTTTTTTGATGATAGTGTGCCAGGTGTTTGAACAGCTTGTGTAGAACCAACGTGAAAACCATGCTTCCCTGCAGTTTGCGTTGATGGTACTAATTTAGCCATCCCACTGGTATTGGGAGGAACAGCTACAACTGGTCGTTTGTCCATAGCCTGAGAAATGAACATGTAGCACAGCCAATTTAACGTTTAAGATAACATTGAAAAAAAGATCACGCCAAGGCACCGATTCAAAGCAGGAAAATCAATGAGAAACAGAAACAATAGCGATTAAAGGTGTCGAAGGTCGTGTAGTATATACGTTATATACTCTATACAGACATTACAAGCAAGTTCTGAAACAGTGGTACAAGAAATTTTGTATTAATATCAAAATAAATAAATGTGTGATAGTGTGCAGTTAATACAGATTCTGCAAGAGGACTTAGGTATGCGATAACCATTTATATAATGTTTCCATAGTTATAATAGTTTAGAAAAATGTTGTGGCTAATGATAAGATGTTTTATTTGAATGAAAATTGTAATGGATAGTAATTACGCAATTTTTAAGTGGTAAATGGTTACTAATTAGGGTGTCCAAATTATTATTATTAAACTTTAACATAATCAAATTATATTATTTGTAATCATATAAATAATTAAGCGATATATTGTGTTTTTAAATTTTAATACAATTAATCTAAGATAGTAATACATAGCTAAAGAAGTTCATAACATGATTGGAAATTATATAAATATGTTTCATGCGATGATGATATTCTAAACGATTGTTCCTTTTTCTTTTCTTTTTTTTTTCTTTGAAAAATGTATATAACCAAACCATATAGATTTAGCAGTAGCGATTATAGGACAGCAATTAGGAAAGATAAGCAGGAAAAAATTGTAAATAAAGCTCAGAAATTAATTGCATACAACTTTTAATCAAGGACTTAATTAATGTACATACTGCATAATAATTTTATGTACATAAAATAAGAATATTATAATAAAATATTGTCCTAAGTATCGATGATGTGGTAACTTATAAAAATGGCATACTAGGTGTCTGTGGTAGAAATATTTCAAGGTTTCACCAATATTCAATAATAATGTAAATAGGACAACCAAATCATACTTAACAAAAAATAAAAATTTCGGCATAGAATCTGTGGCATTTTCGTTATTATTCTTTTACTAAAATTTGACAATATTTCATGATCTTTAAGAAAATTGCAGTGAGCAATTCTTTGAAAGTATATATAAAATTTCACTTAATGAAAAAAGACATTGATGCATGATTGATTAATGAAAAATTGCAAACCTTTAAATAATAATTTATTTCAAATGAAACGTCTTTGATACAACATAAATTAAGAGATAGAGAATATAAAATTATATTAATAGAAAAAATAGGTTTACTCGCTTAACAACAAAATCCTTTTTATACAGTTTATAGAATTAATATAATTTTACAATAAAAATATAATTTGATGCCACAGATTTTATATTTACTACGTAATGTAATATATGTACATTTATTGTGGCTATTCAATAATTACAGACTAAAACATTGTATTTGGTATCTACAATGTTAAACTATAAGACTAGAGCAGGGTATAAAGCTAAAATTATCTATAGATGAATAATATACGCATTATATATTTAATGCAAATGAGTTAACTAAGCAAAAACTTTTTTCTTGACTAGTAGTTATAAGAAAATTTTTCTATTATTACTGAAGATAATGTTTTCAAATTATTTGTAATATAATAATGCTATTACAATATATATATATATGAATGTTGAGAAAAAATATTTGTATAGCTATTGTTTTATAAAATATTATCACTTTATCCTCATCTTTTATTGTCAATTTGTAAAACTATCAAATATGAATTAGAGATGCAAAAATATTTCATATTATTTGCAATCAAATGAACTATTTTCTTATTTTTATTTCAAACTAAATTATCTTTCTTATACTTGTGAAACTTTCCTAGTATAAGTGATCTGTACAAATGCAAACTTTATTTTCGTACATCATTTTGTTACTATTCTTTCTAAGTAGTTATAGTTTCTATAAAGAGCCTATATACTTACATTAGACGTTTGTGCATCATGCAGATTGTTTTTACTTTTCTTTTCACCAAAAAAAAAATAATAAATCATTAAAACTTTACTGCTATTAATTTAAAAATATTTGTTTGCAGTATATTTTCTGTGTAAATAGGCTCTGTACAATTATTAGATTAGAGTAGAATGAGGGTGGAAATGTGAATAATTTACCTGTGTTTCCGATGGGACTGCAGTTTCACCACTCGTTGGTGGTATATTAGGCACATACGTGACTCCACGTAATGCTTGTCCGGGTGTCACCGATCTGGCTATGCCTGTTGCTGTACAATGTAATAAAATATGAGACAACAATAAGTATATAGTTTTAAAAAAGTAATATAGAATATGTAATATCAATGTATTGCAAAAACCAATTGCAAGCCTAAGGGCGCCTAAATCTATTATTATTACAATAACTATCAATACATCTATATTTCTATGAAACATGCAACATACTCTTATAATCGTTTTAATTATTCTTACTTGGTCCACTGACAGGAACACTAGATACAGTTGCAGTAGGTTGGACGACTTTACTACTGACCATAGGTGTCCCAGTTCCCAGTACCGAAGTTTTAACTGAATAAAATATATAACAATAAATATATAACTATATTCCCCCCTATTTTGAATGGAAAATATAATACTTACTTGTTTGTGATGTATTAGCTGGCCTCAATGTTGGCATAGCAATTAAATTTGCTGGTTTTGCAGGCGGCGGTGGTGGAGTTGCCCCGATACCCCTTGGCAGACCCCGCGTTTGTGATTCTTTCCATGCTTCTACTTCACTTTTTAATTTTTCTAATTCTAATTCAAGATCTTTTGCTCTCTTTTCCTCTTTAATAAGAGCTTGTCTATATTGTTGTCTCTCTATATCAAACTGTGCTAATTGTTTTTCTAATTCTGCTTCCATTTGTAATGATTTCTTACTTTCTTCTTCAAGACCCTCAGCCATAGAATCAATTCTTACTTTTTCTTCGCTCAATATCTGTGCCAAATCTTCAGATCTTTTTCTCTCCTCAATATATTTCATTATTATTTTTTTACGTTCGGCCAAAAGTAAGAGTATTATTTGTTTCTGACGGACTTTCTCTTCTTCTAGCGTGTCGGTCATCTTTTTTAATTCAAGTTCTATTCTTTTCTTTTCTTGTTTTTCTAATTCTAATTCTTTTTTTAATCTAGTTCTTTCTATTTCAAGTCCATAAGTAATGTCATCGCCTTGAGCAGTATCGTGCTCGTGTTTACGTTTTTCTTCTTCTAGTTCTTTTATCACCTGACAATATAATAAATCTAAATATTACATTTTGTTACATTTCTAGCCAGCTTGATGATTATGGGTTTACGAAAAGTTTATCAAAAGACAAATACGTACAGCTCTATGCCTTAGTTCGGCATCCTTAAGAACTTTATTCATTCTACATTGAGTTCTTCTTTGTTGCATTACAAGAGCCTCCAAACTGGCAACTTGTTGATCAATTTGATTTCCTTCTGCTCCGATAACACCGCCCACAATTGCAACATCGCGAGCAAGTGCTGCGCGAGGATCTGCTGTATTACTAAGGTACCGTGAACTAAGAAGATGTTTCATCTTCTCTGACTATACAATCAAAGGATTTACACACATATATACGTATGCATATATATATATGTATATATATATAAACAACGTAGAGAGAGATACATACAAATATATTCAAAAGCAGGATCGTGGAAATGCCAATAACTACTTATATTTTCATAAGCTTACTCTATATATGATTTTCTTGTTTGTTTGTTTTTTTTTCTTTTCAACAAAAGTATTAACAATCATTTACCAATGACTATTCATTTAACTTTAAAAACATAATATATATTATTTTACATAATTAAAAATGAAACTATTTCTGCGTAGATAATAGCTTTTGGTAATACCATAATCCAAAGTATAATGTAAGAAAAATAATTACATAGACTGCGTCTTAATATAAGAATAAATTAGATGAAATTACTTTTAAAGCTGCTATCACAATGTCTCTAGCCTGAAGTTCTCCTTCTAGATATCCTAATAGTTTTAATAAATCCGTTTTATTCAACTCCATCTTTGGATTGCGCTGTAACATAAAAAAACATCATGTATGTATAATTTTTGATATATGAATCTATAATTTAAAGTATTTAAAAGGAAATTATTAAGATCCTCCTTTGTTGGTCAGAAGGAATAAGTTGATTAAAAATCAAATCAACATATACAAGAGTATTTAGAGAAGAGCGCGTAACGCGTACGCACACATCGTCACGCAAATATAAGAGAGAAAGAGAGAGAAAGAGAGACACGCATCCTTTGTTTAGTAAGATACGATTGGAAGGTTAATTTGATAAATCGATCGTAATACCTTTAAAGTGTTAGAGGAACTTTTGTCAAGTGGTTCTATGTTATTGGACTGTTGAAGCTGCTGTTGTTGATTAGTATGCGCTGACAACGAGGAAGAAACGGATTGTGTCTTCATGGTAGATACTGTAGTACTCGATACAACAGCTCCTGACTGACCGTCTACCGGCGGCGGGCTTGGCGAAGCCACGTTAATGATATTTTGATTTTGCGATGCCATCATTTTTTCCATTAAATTCTACCTTCCAAAGTTATCTTCTTATTTTGGCGTTGCTTAACGGCACAGGCAATAAAATCCTCAATCGGTCTTTTCGTTGAAGCGTCGTAGAACGAAGAATAAAGATAAAAGCATAAGACCGTTCAAAGTTCTTCCTTCGTAATATATTGCGTTCCGTACTCATGTCGAAGTTGCTGAACCCCTGCTACGATCAAATCGAATAATAAATCCCACATATTCGAGTAATTTGAAATCTTTACTCTTCAATTCTCCTAACACTTCCTTGGGTAAAGCCGATCGATCCTGCATTCGGCTTTAACAGCACAGACTGGCTTCGGCTCTTGACAAATCGATCATAAAGCGCAGCTCGCGGTTGAGAACTCAAGAATTGAGAACCTCGTGTAAGCCCAAGCGATCTGCTCCTCGCCCATTATACTTACTCCATGATCAAGAAAATATCGACGGATCGACAAGCGCGCCTTATTTTAAATCATTACATTGCCGAACAATCGATACAATAAATCTACTATTATATAATATTATCTATGCCGATATATATAAGGTACCAATATTTACCTCCTTTCTTTTTTATTAACAATCTGCTTTTCTTTATTTTCTTACATTTTATTTTTTCAGTTAAGTTTCGTAGACTATATGTATTATCTTTTTATTCTTAGGGTAGTCAAATTATCATTCATCGCTCTAATCTTTTATTTGACTGTTTGAAATTTACCTAAGCTTATTATTTACCGTATACTCTTATTGTACAAACATTTCACTATAATTTAATTTCTTTTTTTTTTTGTATATTTAATTCTATATATTGTTTGTTTTATTTTGTAATTATTTATGTTTAAATAATAAATATAATAATAAAAATATTTCACATATTAACAAAGAGAAAGAGAAAAAGAACAAAAAAGAGAGAGAGAGAGAGAGAGAGAGAATAAACTTGTCTATTAAGTGCACCAATAGTAGCCTGCGACTCTAGCACCTCCTAAGGGTAAGCAAATTTTAGCTGCAATTATTTTTTACACAGTTTCGCTTCTTGTTTCATCAAAATATATATGTATATATAATAATATTGAAAAACTAGTTAACTTCGTAGAAATTGTAATTGCAATTGCAATTATGGCTTCGTTGCAGCTGATTCGAAATGGTATATATTAATAAGTTTATTCAATTATTTACCAATTAATACAGACATTAATATTTTATATTTTTCTTTCTTTTCGGGCATTTACGTAATTTGACGTAATAATGGTATTGTTAAATTTTGAAAAAAAATAAGTTTTATTATTATTATAAGAGAGAATTATGTTTACTGTTCTAAACTTTTAAAGTCACTCAATAATGTCTATTAAATCTTCTTTTATTATTGTTTGTTTTTGTCAATATTTTAAATTAAATAAATATTAACCTCTCTTTGTCTATATATATAAATATTTAATATTATTTTCTATAGGATCTAGGCTCATAACTGTACCGATTATTCAGAATGCATATTTTGTACGCAATAAATACTATTGTGTTACCAAACCAGAACAAGAAATGAATCTTGAAGACCATGGCAACTCATTTTTTTTTCTTGAAATTTTTCGTGGAATTGGAATTGCAATGTCTCATTTCTTTCGAGAACCAGCAACGATAAATTATCCTTTTGAAAAAGGTCCTTTGAGCCCAAGATTTAGAGGGGAGCATGCACTGAGAAGGTATTTTATAACATAATAAGAAATGAAAGTAATACCAAGATCAGTCATGACTTTGAGAATTCAAATATTATTTTAATAATAGATACCCATCTGGTGAAGAGAGATGTATCGCATGTAAACTTTGTGAAGCTATATGTCCCGCTCAAGCTATTACCATTGAAGCAGAAACAAGGCAAGATGGATCTCGTCGTACTACGAGATACGATATTGATATGTCCAAGTGTATTTACTGTGGCTTTTGTCAAGAAGCGTGCCCAGTAGATGCAATCGTAGAGGTACACACATTATTCAATTATATGATTTAATATAAATAACAAATTCTTTCATATATCTCTACTTTTAGGGACCAAACTTTGAGTTTTCTTCAGAAACTCATGAAGAGATGCTCTATAACAAGGAGAAATTATTAAATAACGGAGATAAATGGGAATCTGAAATAGCCAGCAATATACATGCGGATCATCTTTATCGTTAACGAGATCCATGTAGTTTCGTTAATTCACGTTAGAATATTATTTAATAATGTTATAAAATTTAGTATAAAACTAGCATTTGCACGGATAAATATTTATCTGAAATAATGAAAAATATATGTCTTTGTGCTATGGAGCTTATAAGTGTTTATAACAATGTTCTATTTTTGTCCAGAGAACATTTGATAACATTCTATTATTTAGGATAACAAAAAACAATTTTTGTAACGGTCAGGGTAAAATAATTTTATTTCAGTAACTTATTTCTTTCGGTTAGATCAAAATTGTTGCTTATATTTTCGAATAGAACAATATAAAATAAAAGTCAATAATTTTAACATTTCTTTACATGTTAATTTGTATTTCATATTTTATGGGCAACTCTTATTTGTATAAAAATTATTTTCGTTATGTAAATAATAAATGATAAATTAAATATTTTTATCCAAACGTGTATTATGAAATTCAAGGTGGGGTGAAAGTAACTGCTGACAACCCGTATAAATCTCCAATCTTTACAAATCACATAATGACATTCTTTTTTGATGAATGTATATATTTAGTTTTTATTTAATTTAACGAATTGTGAGACATTTAAGAAAATAAAAACAGAATCTTTCAAGCTTGAATGCTATGTTCTTAATATAATGGTATCTATAATATAAAAGCACATTTTGTACAGGCAAAATAATAACTGGTAGAAAAATTTGTTTTATGTATCACTCTTCCATAGTTTGATAGTCTTATCCTTTTCGAGAGCAGCAGAAGCTATAATGTTGTCTGTTGGATGACATGTCGTGCAGAGTACAACATCTGTATGTCCCTGTAATTTTTGCATTACTTCTTTTGTTTGTAAATTCCATATGTACACCATGTTATCTTCAGAACCTGATACAATCCACTAAAAATATAACAAAACAATTAATAAAAGATAAATATAAGAAATGTAATAATAAAAATGATCAAGATTAAATATTTAAAAAAAAAAACAAATAACAAAAAGAACAGCTTGCCTTTCCTCCTGTGACAGAAAAATTGGCAAATATACAATATTTCTCATTCCTATGACCCGTGTATGTTTTTAAACATTTGCCTTTACTGTAATCCCAAAGTTTCAACGTATTGTCCAATGTTGCTGCCAAGATATATTTTCCATTTGGTGAGAATTTTACAAAGGATACAGGTGGATTGTCGTCATCTATAAGTGTTTTTAGACATTGTCCTGATGCTGTATCCCAAATTCGGCTATATTATGATGTAATATAAAAAGATATATAAACCTTTTTATTAACAGGACAAGAATCCCTTGGAAGACAATTAAACAGTAGAAAAAGAAAAGAAAAAAGTGTACAATTTGATCAATTGCCAATATAAAATAGCTTCCATAATTTAATAAATATTTATACAAGACCTTACCAAAGACCATCGTAACTGCTGGAGACAATTAAAGAACCGTCTCTATTGAAATGCACTGCGCTCACTGGATCTGAATGAGCTGGAAGCGTTTTTAAACATTTTCCACTTCTCACATCCCAAATGCGTACACTTTCATCAAACTAATAAAAATTATTCTTTTTTTTTTAAATATATTTAATATTATATTATAATGTATATTTATTTGCATATGAATTCTTTTCTTTTTTTAATGATATTAAATAACTTACTGATCCAGAAACTATAAGATTGGATTGAGGATTAAAATTACAGCAAAAAACATAGTTACTATGACCTTTTAACGTTTTTAAACACTTTCCCTAAAAATTTATAAATAATTAACTTTTAATGTAAATGTTATAAATGAATAACGTTTAATTTAAATTGATCATTTAATTTGACTACAGATAGTGGAATATCTTATATTATTATTTGATTGTTTTATAAATTATTATACATTAAAACTTACAGAACTTAATTCCCATATTTTCAATGTTTTGTCATCGGAAGCAGATACCAACAACCTACTATCGCTAGACCAGGCAACATCCGAAATACCAAGCTTATGACCAGTAATGTTTTTTTCAAATTTTCCATCATAAGATCCCCAAATTTTGATAAATTTGTCAGCAGCTATAAATGAACGTCATTATTATTGCACATAGCATTTCTTAATACGTTTACCTTAGGAAACCTAAAGTCGAGCAACTCTGTGATGTTTAAATAACTTTTTGAAAATGAGCATACTTACAAGAGCTCGCTAACCATTCTCCATTAGGGCTAAACTTAACAGATGATACAGCCTTATTGTGACCTGCTAGCGTGTACTTTAATGAATAACCTGGTTTCTGCAAGTAAAAAATGTAATAAGCTTATCTAAAGATTGAAGTTATTTCTTGAAACTATATATACTTACGATGAATACATATTTATCGTACGAATAAGAGAAACTTACCAACGTTGCACTATTTTTTGTTCCAGTAGCAGATGTAGTAGACGAATTATTAATAGATGATTGATGACTCGGTGAAGGTCCGAGTGGTACCATTTTTTCTAATTGTTTATTAGGACGTTAGACTGAAGTATTTATATCAAGCAATGAGATCCAATATTGTGTCGTCTATCAACGTAAAAGATGAAACGAAGATTTGTATTTGCTTCTTAGGAAGATACTATTTCCTTGAAAAAAGTCTCTTGCATAATACTAATAATAACGTAAATTGTGAATTTTTTGAATAAACCTTCTCATTTCTAACAAATAAACACCACGTGTGTTTAAACGACTCAATCGATATTCTATTTATCAGCGTAATAACGGAGCCATATACAAGGAGAACGATCGAGATAGGCGTTTGCGTCGAATTTGTGTTGTTGAAAATGATTGAATATCGAGTACGATAATTATCCACGAGGGCGGCGGTGATGTTCTTAAATTTAGATTTAAGTACGTGTGATTTTATAAATAAACAAATGAAATTACTAGGTCTCTTTGATGTTTTTGTTTTAATTACTGTTTTCAAAAAACAGACTAAGCAACTAGACGTGCTCTTTAGTAGCAATAGAAATTATTTGTAAATATTGTACCCACATTTATAACACGGCGATCGTCCTCCTTGTATACAGGCTCCATGGGTCAAAGCTTGGATAAATTTGGCGTTCGACCTGCATTCTAGTGGCTGCAGAGTGCATTAGTTAGATGTCGCTGCACTTTTATTTACATTAGTAAGAGTTCTTATTTAGTTATTTCTTTGGTGATCCTAGTTAGTCATTCAAAAGTGTGCCCATGTTATTTTGATTAGTTAAAATAATTATTTAGATTCTTATAAATTTCTATAATAACGCCCAGTTGATATTAAAAAATATAACATAAAAATGTCTAAACGTCCGGAACATTTAGCACCTCCCGAAGTGGTATGTTTTTATTAGATTATGATTTAAAGTACGTAAAGGTTATGTAACACTGTATCACATGTCTTTTCTTTTTTTTAGTTTTATAATGAAGATGAGGCACGAAAATATACACAAAAGTGAGTTTTACAAAATTAAATAGAAATTATTTATTATATTTAATTTTTGACTATCATCTTATTCTTATAATTTGATGTCTACAGTTCACGTATTATGGACATTCAAGTGCAAATGTGTGAGCGTGCATTAGAACTATTATTGTTGCCAGATAATTCACCAGCATTATTATTAGACATCGGTTGTGGTTCAGGATATAGTGGTAGTGTCCTGGAAAATGAAGGACACGTTTGGATTGGAATTGATATTTCTTCTGCTATGCTTGGTAATTATTTCTTTAATTTATCACATAACTTATTAGTCCAACCATATAATGTAGCTTTCCGTATATAAAATGTAGGAGTTGCTCAGGAAAGGGAAACTGATGGAGATTTAATTTTGAGTGACATGGGTCAAGGCTTGCCATTTAGAGCAGGAACTTTTGATGGAGCAGTGAGTATTTCTGCGTTACAATGGCTGTGTAATGCGGATAAATCTACTCATAATCCCAGCAAGAGACTATATTGTTTCTTTTCTTCACTTTATTCTTGTCTTACAAGATCTGCCAGAGCAGTTTTTCAATTTTATCCAGAGAACAATAAACAAATTGAATTAGTAATGTTACAAGCTACAAAAGCTGGATTTTTTGGTGGCATGGTCGTTGATTTTCCTAACAGTACAAAAGCAAAAAAGTTCTTTTTAGTTTTAATGACAGGAGGACCAGCTGCGCTTCCTCAAGCTTTAGGTACAGATGAGGAAAATTTAAATATTGCCTATACGTCGAAAAGGTAGTTTTTTTTTTTTTTTTAATGTATTTCCTTTATCATATTTCTCATCAAATCAAAAATAATTATTATTCCTTTTTTTAAAGAGAATATATTAAAAAAGCAAGAGGTAAACCTTTAAAGAAAAGCAGAGATTGGATCACAGAAAAGAAGGAAAGACGTAAAAAACAAGGTAAACAAGTCCATGCAGATTCTAAATATACCGGTAGAAGAAGAAGTGGTCGTTTGTGGTAAATAAGTTTTTTCTAATATCACCATTATTCTGTGATAAGAACTATTTTAATATATATTTGTAATAATGATAAAATCATCAGAATGTACATATATGTAATAGCATATATATATGAATGTAAGCGTATCTATATACATGTTACACATATTCAACAAAACATTTCATTTAAAAGGATTAATATTTGTAATAAAAAGCTTTCAATTTTCTTTTTAATTCTCTTTTGTTAAATTTTCAATCTAACTACATACGCCATTTTATAAATCATAAATAAATATTTAATAGAAAGATTGGTATTTTTTCGTTATTAAAATAAAATGTATCATTTATCTTATTAATTCTTTCATTTGAAAAGTATTATCCAAATTGATAATTATTGTATACTTCGCGAAACATGTCACGACAGTTCATTTTAACATTAAGTTTTGCACATAGTAAAAATATACCTGATAATTTTCTATGCAAGCTATAGATTTCTTCAGGCGGAGGACATAGTCGATGATTTATTATAGTTGGTACCAGTTCTTGAATTCTTAATTATAATGAATCATATACTATATAATTAATTTCATGTAAAAATTTAAAGTAGAAATATGATAAATTACCTTTTTGTAACATCTTGTCCGCCAAAGTCAAAGTATTCTTGATCGCTTTTAAAAATTTGTCCCAGTATCATTACCGTGTCCACATGAGCATTTTCCATAATCTATAATTAAATTGTGAATTTCTGTTAGTTTTAATAAATATTTTTTATTCTTGCAAGTTAAACATTTCTATATGCTTTTATTTTATATAATATTTATTATATGAATATAATTTATATATATATATATTAGTTGTAAATACCTTAGTTTCATATCCAGTTAAAAAACCCATATCTCTAGATAAATTTAAAACTTTGTCTCTATCTCCCAAACCAGCTGCATTTATAACTTCTATATACTTATCCATGAATGCTTTCTCATAACTTCGACATGCTCCAAAATCCAACAATACGAGCTGAAATGACAAAACATTTCGCTTGTAATATTAATTTATCATGTTATTAATAATATACGTTTTTGTAAGAATAATACCTGTTTTGATTCAGGATTATAAAAAAAATTGGACCAATTTGGATCTGTTTGCATATATCGAAATACAAATAATTCCATCAAACACAAACGCATTATTAGTTTGCATATATATTCTCGCGTTTCTAGATCCATTTCATCGCATTTATCTACAGGAATACCATCCACTAACTCTGTCGTAAATACCTGATTCGTTGAAAATTCATCTAAAAATGATAACGATTTTTAAGATTACGACTACTTGTACGATTATTTATTAGATTAATTTTTACCTATTACTTTTGGTATATAATAATCATTATAAGGACTCATAAGCTGCTTATATTTTTTTGTACATTCTGCTTCTCTCAGATAATCCACTTCCCAAGCAAGTTCACGTTTTGCTACTTCAACTAAATTGTCAATAAACATACCCTCTGGAAACATATTCCAAACCTATGAAAATGAAGAGAAGTTAGAAATAGTTCAGACATCAAATTTGTTTATATTTTTAATACTACCTTCATTATGCCTACTAAGTTTTCGATATCGCTCTGGATACCTGCAGCTACACCAGGGTACTGAATTTTGATAGCAACGTCTTCTCCAGTTAATAATGTAGCATGATGTACTTGACCTATGATAGATAATTTTTAATATTATCTTTTCATACATCGTAAGTATACGTACCAATGGATGCTGCGGCGAATGGTTTATCTTCAAATTTTGCTAATTTATTACGCCAATCGTGACCTAATTCAGAACCAAGTACTTTCTACAAATTTATTAATACATTGTTTAAAAAATATACTTTGAGCACTATATATATATAGGTAAAAAGGTATATAAATATTATACCTCGATTTGCCATTTTGGCATAAAATCGGCACTTTGCCTAACTCTTTCAAAAACTTTTTGCAGTTCTGGACTTATAATAGTATTATCTTGGATACTCATTATTTGTCCAATTTTTAAAGCAGCACCTTACATATATAACGAATAGATATGTATAAGTAACAAATGGATAATATCAAAATAGAATGTTTCTAAATATATCCATTATAATATACTTATCTACCTCTTACTTTGCACAATGTTGTAACAATTCTTTCCGCATTAGCTTTAGTAAGAAACATATTATCAAGACTTTCACCCATTCTGTGTTCCTTTAAACCTAATGATCTACGCGTATATTCTGCCATTGTTCCAATTCCAAGACCAATGCCCAAAGTACCAAAATTAATCATTCTTTGCAGTCTCGTAGAAGGGACAGTTCGTTCTTTTGCATTTACTGAAAGCTTTAATAATATATGTATATATATATACCGAGGTCAAAAATGTATTATTAATAATACTTACTGATTGTTTAGGTTTTACAGGTGGTTTAACATAAGGTTTCATTGGAGCTTTTGAAATGTGTACATCACTTTGTTTGACTTCTGTTACATCATTGGCATTTTGAGAAGAAAGTACATTTTCTGAGACCTGTTTTCTTTCAGCTTTTTCATGTTCTAGCTCTAATCTGTGTAAAATTTCTTTATCTTTTTTAGAAAGTTCAATTTTAGGTACAACATTGTCCATTTTGGTTATTATCTCTATCTTTTCTTTAACAGTTGCATATTTTTTGTTTGCGATAAAATTATTCTGTAAATTATCTTTAGATACTGTCTGTTTTACATCACTTTTTATTGATATATTGTTTTCATCGATGGCCACTTCTTTGGGATCTTTCGCCGGATTATGAACATGTAATTTTGTTTTCTGTACTACAGGTTCATAATCATCTTCAACAGTGTTCAATGCTTTATTAGTTTTAGTTTTGATATACTGTGTCATACCTTTCTCAACGACATTTAAACGATCCAATGTATTTTTTAATTCAACTGCCACTTGTTCCTATATTTAAAATTGTTTATATAAAAAACACATAAAATATGTGTGTATATATATATATATATATATATATATATATGTTTCGTAATACATCTACTCCCAAAGTGGGTCTCACAAATAATGAAATACCCTGTATATACGTTAATCGTTATCACCTACCAAACAGGTATATTTTAATATCTGTTTTTTTACACAAATTTAACTGTGAAACTTACAGGAACCTTACTTGGATCTATGTTATTTATTTTTATTCCTACATCTTTTAAGCAATTTTTAACCGAAGTTCGTAGACTAGAATGTAAAATAAGATATTTTATTGTTTCTTCTTGATATTTTATAAATTCATTAGCAACTTTTTGCGATCCTTTAAGTACACTAATTAAATCAGAAATCCGCGATCGAGACATTCCTGAAATATAATAAATAGAATAAAATAGCAACAAATATATTTTATGTAAATTCATATGATAATGTTATTTTTGTTAACGAAATTTTTATTAGTATTATTTGTTATAATAAAAAAAATTACAAATATTAAACTTTTTTAAATCATGAGCAAATGTTAACGAATTAAATAAAATTCCAAATTTACATGTGTTTGTTCTTAATGTAACAATTATATCAAAACAGCGCAAATATTATTTTATAGAATTTGTAAAAAGAAATAGACAAGTCATTGGATAAATTTATACTGTCTAACAAAGTGTTTATCAAGGTTAAATAATGATTGAGTCATATTCCAATTTAAAATTATCATATGTTTAAGGTTAGTTATGATTACATATGGAATATTCAATGTCATTCTTAAATTTTTTCATCATAAATGTATTATTATTATTTCATTACCTAAATATTATATTAAACACTATTTATTGTAAACAATTATGTTATTATTATTATATAAACATATAATTAAATTAAATTCAAATACACACGTCTAATAGTAACACTTCAAGCCAGAAATTCGATCGTTTCGTAATTGACAATGAGCATATATAAAAAAATAACAAAAATAGAACAATCATTTGTGAAAAATTTATATTTGGATTATTTATTGTTTGTTTATTAAATTGAGAGAATTTTTATTAAAATATAAATATTTTGTTACAAAAATGTAACAAATCATTTATACGCATGCGTGATATTTATTATGTACGAAATTCTACACATTTTTTATTTTTTTTAATTATAAAAATAAAATAAAAGTAAAATGTGTTTAACTAATACTTTGATATATTACTACTTTTTAATATTGATAATGAAATTTTTTGTTCTTACTTTAACGTACCGAAACCACCCCTGAAGTTACATCCACATATTTAGAAAGACTTTTATATAGTATTCATATACTATATCAGTGAAAACCATATATTTGTTACTTTTAAAAATTTATATTCAATAATTATGTGTATTGCAATTAAAGTAAATATTTATTGCGTACTTCAACAATCATTTTTAAAAATTAAAAAGGCATCCATTTTCATTGTGTCTTTTATCTTATATTTAATATGTTACAAGCTCTACAATAGATTGATATGTATATATATATATATAAATATATACGTATAAATGAGTCTGTATATACATATAAATGTAT
>NW_014569685.1:121961-126886 GCF_001313835.1 Polistes canadensis | reverse complement strand
TATAATTATATACACTATATATTTTTATCTCGTTGTATATTTATATTACTACAAACATAAAAAAAAGTATTTTACAATAAATTCCTAATAACTTTGGGATAAGCCTACAACTTTCTTAAAGAAGACAACTATAACCAATTTTTGTCGAATATTCCTTGAATATAACTATTACTTTGTGTAGCAACCTTGAGGCAATCTCATTAGATTATTCATATTAAATCCATTGCTATGAATAACCTGTTTGTAGGATGATTTATTTGTCAGAAGTATTTTAATTAAAATATTTAAATAAAATTATGTACACATTATATTCGCGGGCTTGATTGATAATTTTTATACGACAAATAAATTAAATTAACAATTTAATATAAAATAACAATTTAAGTAACAATTCATACTGAAATACTTGTTAAGCTCATCCGATTATGAGACCACCTCTTAAGGTTTTGCAATGACACTTGAAGAATTTAAAAATGAAGGAACAACAAGTAGAACAAATGATGAAGCATAACAACATAACAGAAAATTAAATGACATTTGGTTGATCTGGAATAAGGGAAGCAAAAAATGAACTAAAAAATGTCCATGTAAAAGCAAGGGCACCAGGTCTTTCTTCTTCATTTTCTTCATTGGCATTTGTTCTAGCTTCTGGTTGTACCGTTGGAACTTGACCATTTTGTTGGGCAGGAACAACTTGGGGAGCTGCTTCTTCATTTTGTAATACTTGATTGTTATTGTCTGGACGTAAATTATTTTCAGGCAATATAATGGGTTGTACTCTGAAAAATCCACTTTGGTACCTAAATAAAAATATTCATTATCAGAAAATAAAAAATTACTATTCATTCTATATGATATGCAAAAAACTTACAGATATATAACAAAGCCCAAGAATGTAACAATAAGAAATCTGAGCGGAGAGGAATAAAAATACACTATACTAAAGAGAACAATGATTCTGGATAGCATATAAAAAAAGTCTAGCCAATCTGGATTAAATGCACCATCCTCGCCAGCTACATTATTGCCTGCATTAACATCAGCTGCATCTTGCACTGCCACTTGAGGTTGTTCATCTCCAACATTATTATTATTATTATTATTATTATTATTATTATTACTATTATTATTATTATTATTGTTGTTGTTGTTGTTGTTATTGTTATTCGTATATGTATTTTGTGTAACTTCATTTGGATCGATATCCATTTGTTGAACATAAGGAATTGTAGTTGGCAATTGAATTCCTTGCGCAGCCATTCTATCAACAAAAATAATTCCAATTGCAAATATATGTAATGTAACATAATGAAAGATAAAATGAAATATTACATACAATTGCATGTACTGTGTGAAATAGTGCGTGTAAGCTTGTTGCATCCAAGCTACTTGTTGACTATTTCGAGGATCAAAATATTGCTGCATAGAATACAATTGTGTTGGTGGAGGTTGAGTTATAATGTTATTTGTGCTTTGATTTTGACTTTGACTAATATGGTCAACATTATTTCTTATGGCTGAATTAACAACGTTTACACTTTCACTAGTTTGTGTTCGATCAGATACTTTATTGGCACACATTTTTTGAGGAGTACATACTAAATGTATAGTATATGCTTGGTCCTCCAAACCGTCACATTGTCTTAAAATATCTTTTAAACAAGAAGAATCGTTCAATAATTGACCAGCATATATTAATTTCTGCTCTGAACTTTCCTATGAGAAATGATGTCAATTTATCATCATTTTATATAAATCAATTGTATACATATATATGGGATAAATATACTAATATAAATGAATAAATATTTTTAAAGAAAATCATTAACGTTAAACAATAAAAGTGATTTACTGATTGACTAACTAACTTTGACCGACCGATTGAATTTTATTAAGATTTAAAAGAATTTTAGTTTTCATGCAATTTCACGGTAGGAAGTTAAAAATAAAAATAGTTGAAACTCTTACTGGTTTACTGGGATAAACTTCGGAAAGATATTCCTTTAAACGACCAATGCTCCACCCGATATCACATTTTATAAGTTGATCTTTAATTTGTTGATTCGGTGCTTTTATTATTAATTTCACAGTATCACTTTCCATCATCATACAATGTTAGATTCCCTTATTTTCAATATTTGACAAGTCACCTGCTTACAATTCGAGATATGAAAACAATATTATTAAGTAGCGATGCTGCCGAGGCTAGATTCTTTTTCAATCATTCAGAATTAGATTAAAATCGTCAAACGTTATTGATCCTTAAAGTTTTGTGTGTGTGTACGCGTTAAATAATTTGATTAAATTATTTAGACGTAACTTTACATGTAATTTAATATTAAACGGATATCAGCTACGATAATGTATTTATTCCAAGATAACGTATTTATGTGAATAAATGGAATCACGATTTGGCGGTGTATCATTGGTCACAGATTACGTTTTTTATATATATTTTAATAAAATCCCATTTTCAAGTGATCATTTGTCATTTTTTATTTCTATTATTATAATGTCAAGTTTACAATTTATTAAATACTTCTTTTCCATTCGCATGAAAAGAAATTTTCAATTCCCTATAACAAATTCATTTGGAAATAAATAAATTTTCTAGATTTTCTAGTTTGACAGATATAACAGTTTCAAACGTATCAGAAATTTAGTCTCGTTTAGCGTATTATATTAATTTTATTGCAGATTTTTGATTGGGTGATATAGATAATCCTTTTTTCCTATTGGTCCGTAAAGTAAAATACTGCTGTAAACTCTTCAAGAATATGACTAAGTTTCGAATATGGAGAGAAATCTATATAATATTTTATCGAAGAACACAACATTAACGGTTTTGACGTTGCTCTATAGTATTGTTGATTTTAAATTGTGTTTAAATCAAGTGTAATAAAATGTAGGTATATATTTACTATTTTTCTATATATATTTAAATAGATTTTTCGCCTTGCGTACGTATTTACTGTTATAGTATTCTTTTTTTCACGAAAAAATAAAATATATATTTACATTGTGTGTAAAAATGATTTGTAAGTTTTGTGTGGTTTTGAAGCATATCATTTAATAATAAATTTATTTGATTTTTTTTATATTTACTTTAACATATGAATATAAATATAATTTTCTTTTTTTTTATATTAGGAAAAAGTCTAGAAAAAGTAGATCCGGAGGATTTTCCGTAAGTAAAAGCATTTTTATTGAAAAACATTACCGTATCTATATTGTTTTTATATTAACAATTTAAGAATCTCTAACAATTTATAGATTCTCAAAGTAGCACCTAGGCCACATTCAGGTTCTAATATTTCCTTAAGTTCAGAAAGTCCATCTACATCGAAAGTCAAACGACGGGTTAGTTTTGCAGAAAAGAATCATGTTAAGTAAGTTATATTATTTGTGTTTATATACAAATACAATTTTTTTAATATAGTTTTTTATTTATATTTTTCATGAAATATGTATAAATACACACCAATTTATTTAGTATTTTCTCTCGTCCAAAATTATAATTTTTAATGATAAAGTTTCATAGGGAACTTGGACATGAAAAGAAGTAGAACTTATTTTAATTGAGTTGGACGTTTCGTCCCTTTAAGTTGCTGAAGAAGTCCCAATAAAGGGACGAAACGTCCAACTCAATTATTAGTTCTACTTCTTTTCATGTCCAAGTTCCCTATGAAACTTTATCATACACACCAATGTTTAATTCTTTGTACAGAGAATTTTTATCTGCGGAACAAGGAACCTTATGGAACAATACATATGAAGAATTATCGAATATAAATACAGGACAAACTGGTATAAATAATCAGAATCATGAAACTTTTAGGAATACTTATCATTCTACAAGTAATGATATGATAGAAAGTGAAAATGGGAATCCAATGAATGATTCGTTAGAATTAACAGAGTGTTTTGTTACACCGGGTTCCTTTAAATCAATGCATACAGACGAAATTTTATTAAACAAATCAATATCTTTAGCATATAAAAATGAAACTGACGATAAAAAGATTAATATTTCAATTGAATCAAATCGAAACATAGATATTTGTACGAGTAAAAGTATAAATGTTTACAATGATTTACCAAACTCTCATAACATGAAAGATCCAGATTTGGACAAAACTTGTATCGAAGATGTATCTATGGAGAACACAAAAATACCTTCTGTTATTAAGCTTTCAAACGTATCTACTAAGCGCAAACTAGAACCAGAAGATAAAGAAAACATACCAATGTCTGATATTATCATGGAATCTAATGTTCCATTTATTTCAAGAAATAAAATGAATACTATGTCAGATAAAACACAATATTTTTTCAAGGAAAATTTAGAATTTACAGAATGCTTACAGTCTATAAAAGAACCGCTTCATTTGCAGCAAAAACTTAGAAAAATAAGTGCCTTTACTAATAATGAGAGTATGACTGATAATCAAACTCAAATATTTGAAAATGTATCAATGGAAATGACGAGTGCTATTCCAACGGTTTGTAAAACAAATTATAAAAATCACAGTGTCGTTTTTCATGATGCTTTGATGGATGATAAAAGCGTAGTTACTTCAGTTATTAACCAAAAAGAGAAATCAATTAGTAAAGATATATCTCATATTGAAAATGATACAAGATTTTTAAAGAAAATGTTTAATTCTGTTAATGAGACTAAATTAATGGATGCAGCGATGGAAATTACAGAAGAGGTTTATTCACTTCCTCATTCAACAAGAGTTAATAATGTTACGGATATTGCGACTGCTTTAAATTGTAGTAGCCCCACCATAAAAGAAAAGACAGTGTTAAATGATGATTCGCTGAAATTGACTGTACCCGTAAACAATTTATCTCGAGTAGTACATAATATAGGTAAAGAAGAATTACACCAAGTTACTTCTGCCATAAATGATAAAACA
>NW_014569685.1:65113-121211 GCF_001313835.1 Polistes canadensis | reverse complement strand
TTGGAATTTACTGTACCCGTAAACAATTTATCTCGAGTAGTACATAATATAGATAAAGAAGAATTACACCAAGTTACAGATATGAGTGCTGGTACAATGTCGAATCAAATTATATTATCATTAGAGAAAGAAGCTGGTATCATTAAAAATGAGTCATCTGAAAATAATTCTATGAATATTATAATACCTGTAAATTTTAATCCAACTTCTTCTACAATTACTTCCAATACAATAGTTAATGTTACAATACAAGATAATAGCACATTTAAACATATTATAAATGAGAATAGAGAATCTAGTTTATTACAAAGTGAAAATAGTAACGTAGAAAATCAAATTTTAAACACAAATGAAAAATTAGAAAAAAATAATTGCTTATTAGATTCTATGTATAAAATAATAAGAGATCATTCAATGGGTGAAGTTGAAAAACAAACTAATATTCAATTTAACAGTAGCAACGATAATATAAAGAAATCTGTGCATCAGAAAACGAACGATACATTAAGTCCTTATACAACGTATTGTAATGATGATTTAAAAGAAAAAGAAACTGCACATAATCATCAAACTCTAACTTCATTAATATCATCTTTCGTGTATGCAGATATGATAGAAGATGATTCATTTGTAAAAACGACATATAAAGTCCAGCAAGAAACGCAATCTAGTGAAAATGTTATGGACGTGAAGTCAGTAATTGATATGGTTAATGTACAAGCAACATGTATTCAATGTCCTGAAATATGTATCACCAACGATGAACAGATAGTGCAACAATCTGAAAATGATCTTGAATGTTATTTCGAAAATAATAATATTCAAGTAGGTAATGTTATGATTAACAAAGAAAAGAATAATCAACACGATTCAGATAAAATTCCAAATAAAATAATTGAAATTCATGAAAATGTTTTTGAAAATAAACTTAACAATGGAAGACTTACTAATACTTCTATAGAACTAGAAGTTATTCAAAGAGATAAACAATTAGATAAAAAAGACAATATTGAGAATGATTCAGCTGCATGTATAATAAAGTCTAAGAAAAATTCAGCTATGGATATAAATGAATGTGCTAATACTCATAGTAGCAACAATCAGATTCTTGGCAGATCATGTGTTTTTTCACCGACATTAATTTCTGCTTACAATCAAAATAAAACGTGTATTGGAGAAAATAATATTACTCCAATAGCTGGCACGACAGGTAAAATAAAAGTTAATAGTTTTAGCAATATAATGAAACAAATGCTAACTAATAATAAATGTGTCGCAGGGAAGTTGGACAAGGTAAGAATTTAGAACGTTATTTCGATTTTATTGAACGTTTCATCCCTTCACCGGGACTTCTTCAGCAACTGAAATTTTAAAAAATTCATTTCCTTTTATCAAACCACTATCAACTAAAATAAGTAAATGTTTTAAAAACACTAATATAAAACTAGTATTTTATAATTTAGTATAAGTTCAATAAGATCGAAATAATGTTCTAAATTCTTACTCTGTCCAACTTCCCTGCGACACATTTATTAATAATTGTATTTTTGGACGTGATAAACAACTAATTGGCTAACTAGTAAGTTCTTTTTCCACAGACTTAACATGCAACATGAATATAACACAAAATAATGAGAAATTTTTGAAAGAAGAAGTTGCATTGGAGAAAAACACTAGAGAAAATTCCAGTCTTCAGGAGGATAAATTTTCTTTGCTAATAAGTAAATTAAAGAATCATATGCTTAGGTAATTATTTATAGAAATAATGTATTTCTAACTTTAATAGATTAATACTTAAATAGGATATAGAGAAAATGTCAAAATATAATGTTTATGTTCTTTTGTTTATTTTAGTGACGATTGCATATGGAATTTATATTATGAGAATATAGATAAACAAATGATAGTAGTTGGTTTTATTTCTACATCTTTACTGATAATAATAAAAACTCAGAATGAAGTCAACACTGACACGTGTAGGATCAAAGATGTTAATGTAATTTCACGATTAGAAAGTAAGTAAATGAAATAACTGTTGAGGTAATAAATGTTCGTACATTTTAAAATATACTGTTTATTTTTTTTTGACAGATGATGAAAATTTGTTGTTAAGTATTGCACACAAATTACTAAAGGAGAAAATAAATTTAGAATATATTCGTCAATCATATATATATGAAGAAGACATTATTCCCTTGTTAAATCATATTTCAGAAGATGTGAAATTCATATTAGATTTTATATTTGATTTACAAAAATTGGATGATACAAATTTAATGGAAATAAGTACAGAAAGGTAATTATTATATCTATAAAAATGGTATATAATCATTATATAAATAATTTCGCAACATTATTTATCATTTATTTTTATTTTAGCATAACATTTATATTAAGAAGTAAATGCATGGAAATTATATTGAAAATTACAATGGATATTAAATTATTTGATAAAATAAATTCATCACACATCAAGATCGTTTCTATTTTGGGTACTGTAATGTGAGTTTATAGAAAAATATAATACTTTAATGATTTTTGATAAATTAATATGCACACTAAGATATTTTTTGTATCATTACAGAGAGGAAGAAATTCAAGAGTTACTTTTAAATGTGAAAAGAGATTATAAATTTTTAAGGAGATACATGTCTGACATTAAGGATTATATTGATATAATAGAACAAGTTAATTTTGCAAAAGAAATGCAAAATGAATTACAAAAAGAAACAAAAAGAAAAGGAAATTATAAATGATTGAAGTGTGAAATATTTATAGATGGATCGAACTAATGTACAGATGTAAAAGATTTAAATATTTAACTATATGTGGAAAATAATTGTATTGATATTATGTAGAATGTGATATAAAACATATTTTTATAAAATTTTTTTATAATTATATTGTAATTATATTAAGAGAAAGTTACTAACGAAGAAAATTCGTTGGGAATTTTTAATATTTTATATGTAAAAAGAGGTGAGATATGTAAATCATTAGGTAAAAACATTAAATAATATTTTTACTATTCGTTCAAATAGATTTGGTAACAACTATACATGAATTTATAGCAGGTATATACATACAAACAGGTTGATCGACTAGCTTCGATGAAGCCGGTTCGAACTATGCAGGTTTTTGTTAATGCACTTGCAGTTCTTTGGGTAGTAGCGTGTGAACAACTGGCTTCCCATAGAATCATTCGAGTTTCCGTTTAATTCTTAAGAAATAATTATCATCGATACACGTATGATTAGAATTACCGAGAATGTGCAATCAAAAAGTTCTTCATTTCTTTATATTATTGACAATTAATTTCATGACAATAAATATATAATCTGATAAGGAATTCAAAATTATATTCCATTTTATAGAATCGAAACAACAATCTCACGTCCATACGTTTATTATAAACAAAAAAAAAATGAAGAATTTCGAAAAGCAAAATATTATTCAACGAAAAGACTATGAAACATCCGAGGTACTTTCAAAGCGATAGTGAAACTGTTGAAGCATGAAAGGTAAGAATAACTGCAACAATATTGCGTTGGTTTTACTCCCACGTGTTCTACGAACGTGTAAGTAATACCTCATAGGAAGGTTAAACATGAATAATGAAAGTTACATTTCTTGTTTTTTTAAATAAATTCAAAATTTAATTTATATCAAATTACGCGTATTAAATAATCATTATCGCAAATAGAATATATGTATATTTAATAGTTCATCTATGCATGTATCAATGTAAATATAGAAATATTAGTTAAAATCATTTTTTTCTTTTTTATCAATAACGTAAAATCAATGCAAGTACTTGTTAATCATAATTGTTCATTGCTTATAAAATGTAATTGTACAATAGAGATGAAGAAAATCTTTTTTCTTAGTATTTCTCTTGTAATTTTACAGTTTGAAATAATTTTTTGTTCTCGTCGTCTAATAAACACATTTGAATCGTTAAAGAAGTCAAACTTTCTTTTACTATAGCCATGTCAGTTCTACTCGCGTAGGCGTAGAGGCCCGGTTTTACGTGATTTCGTAACGGAACACACCGATTTCCAATATCAAAAAGCATTTCACGAGTATCCCGAAGACCTTCTAATTAATTCAAAAGTATTTAGCAAATTTTATATACGAATATTGAACGATAAAAGCGAAAAACAAACGTTTATAATTAAGATTTCTAAATATGCCGCGCATTCTCGCGCAATTTAAATCTCTCAGCGGAAATAAAATTCGTTTCGGCAAGAAAAGTCCGAATATATTCGAAAAAATTGAAATTACATAGATATAAAAACGTCTGTATAATGCATTTATTATTGAATGATATACACACGTATACTTCTATATGTTGTTAGTGATAACATATAATAATAGAGAGTATAATAAATTTGAACAGATATTAAGTATATTATTTATTCGTTGGACGTTAGGATAATCGTCGATGAAAGATTTTTTGAAGCAGAACTGTTGAAAATATGAATGTCAGGATTATTTGCAGGTCGATCAACGTTGTCAACCTGTGAGACGATACCTGTTCATGCATCGGGCAACAAGTAGAGGCAGGGTCAGGCAAGGAAAGGGTAGTGGGACGCGGGGGTTGGGGGGAGTTAAGGCAGGAAGGTGGGTTGGCAAGATAGTGTATGGGGGGAAGGAGGTGTGCGAGCAGTTACGGAGATCTCAAGTGGGCGTAAGGGCCGAGAGAGAGAACGTCGTCTTGTGTTCCATACATGGCTATGACATGTGCTACGCGAAGAGACACGGAGAGACGGACGGACGCAGCTTACCGGCAAGCAAGATACCCACCACCATTTCCCCACCACGTGGACATGGCGAAGGCGACACGTTTTCTCTCTCATCGCATGGCTCGATGCACAGTGTCCCGTAACACGACGTCCTTTCACGATCATCGTCATCGTCGTGTCATCGTCGACGTCGTCTTCGAATTTTTTTTCAATTTCAAATATCACCAATTACGCGCCCTTTTCTACGCGCGTTAGAAGTTGAAAAGGGGGACGATATGTGTTCGTCGTCATTAAATTCTCATCGGCATGACCGTCGTTATTATCTGCCTCTTTTTCTTTCTTTCTTATTCTGAATTTCGCGCGCGACCTTTCAAGTGTCCGTCTATTCGTCTTTTCACCAAGAAGGTAGGAAGAGAAAAAGAAGGAAAGAAACAAGAGGAAGAAAACTAATAAAAAGAAGATCATCGTCTTCTGGACGAACGTACACTCTATTCTCAGGTGCGCTTTTCTTACTTTTTTCTTTTGCTCATCCGTAATACTTTGGTATACCCACATGTACATGTAGGTACTCTACTTCGACTGCGCGTAAATCTACCATCTCTGTTGCGCGGGAAAAGGTGTGCGTGTGTTACCCTGTAAGAGTAACTACAGGGACCAACAGATATACCTAAAGGACGGGGCCGTAGCTTTACGCATACCATTGCAGTAGATACGTTCGTAAAGGACGTCGCATCGCAAACAGGACATTTTTTTCTCTCCTTTTCTTCCTACTCGCTTTTAACCGTTTACTTTTTCCAACTGGCAAGATAGACTCGCGTATGAAGCGTATGGGCATGACTTCGATACAACATTCTGATAAAATATTCAACATTGCTTAAACAAATTTTATTCCTATTTATATTCTTTAGAAAATTTATTGATCATTCATTGTCGATCATTCGAATCTGGCGCTAATGAAATGCAGTTGAGACGGATCAAGTTTCCTTTAGCGAGATAATGCGACGACTTCTTTTTCTCTTTTTTTATATCGGCTATAATTCGTTGTACACATACGTGATAAATTAAAAATATTCTTAGGACTTTTTTTTTGTCTTCCTTTCATGTGACGAGACGCGAAAGTTTGAATATTATTTCCTCAGATTTTCACGTATACGAAATTTCTCGAGATTTGAGATATAAAATTTCAAAGAAACAGATAAGAAATAATGAAGTCGATAAACACGGAGCGACAGCTTTCATGGTACTACCTGCATCGGCTCTTGATTGTTTTTTCAATGAATGCTCTCAGCATTTTCAGCATCTCCGAAGACGAAAACCAGTTTCGCGTCCGGACTTCTTGAGAGCATTGGAGAACATCGATGCAAGAGAAAGAAGGAACCATTCGATCTTCGATCGCTAGAATTGCTTTCAATGTACTTTTTCAACATTAGTTATTACGTTCTTCTCTTTTCCCGCATTGCTTTCAAAGCAACGCTTCTCTCGTAGGCTTCCTTCTCTTTTGCTACCGTTCTTTCTCTCATTCGACCAAGAGGAGTTTTATTTTCGAAATGTTTATATTGTTCGAGGATTTTGTTGGCGAGGGGCTCATATTTCCACACTTCTTCCATAATTTCAACTTGCGATAAGGGTTCATGATTCAAAATGATTCTTCTTTCGAGCGATAATACCTTTTCAATCGATTTTCGAATAAATTTCAGAGGTACACCAATGGACATTTTAGCTAGACAAGAAACGTCTACGTTTCTATCTATTCCATGATATTTCATTAACATATATTTATAATACATGTATAGAGTATTATAATCGGTAAGAGGTATCATTATAAATACATTGTGAATTTTCGTAAATGCTCCCTTTGCTTTATATGGCTCGGATGAAACAGTCAGGAATAAAACCTAAAAATATAAATTTACAATAAAATGTTTCGAATGACGAACTCGTACTATGTATAAAATTAAACGAAAGATTTTTATCTCTTGTACGCGCCTTTCTACGACACCACGATATAGGACTGCTGAAAAATAGAATGTTAAAAATCACGTCTTACGATAGCTACGCCAGTGGGTAAGAGTAACTGTCCGGAATCTCTGACACTCTAAATCCTACGTTAACTTGCTACCACCTACGTTCTTCTCGTTCCATATACTGGTAGGAGGTGTTTCATTGATGACCAGCCTCGGACGATCGAGGCGTTTCAAGTAATAAAAGGAAAAAGAGTGAAAAAGTGAAAGAGAGAGAGAGAGAGAGAAAGAGAGAGAAAAGAGTCTTGTTTGATTGGACCCGTGGTACTCGCTTGACTGGAGTTCATTCATATCGAAGAAAGAGTAAAAATAAGATTTTTTCATTCCGAAGTGGGCGAATACTGATCATTGAGTTAGATAATTTCGGTCGAGTTTAGGAAAGTAGAAGGAATAGTTATTTCACACGAAATACGTTGACGAAGTAAGAATTAGAAAATAATTCGTCGATCGCGGACATCGACTAGATTATATGAGATTAACTCTTTTTATTTTAACCATCGATAATTAAGGATTTGAGTAAACAATTGATTACGATAATCGATTATTACCTGATCACCTGGTCTGATACTTTTGACAAACTTTGCGTGGTGTTTAGCAAATCGTTTGGGTTGAAGATATCGTTCCTGTAATGGGACTTTCTTTAACCATGGTTTCTCGCTACCGTCGATAAATATCACGGAAGGGGCATAAATGCGACTTAATTTGCCAATGATATCCATTAATCTGCGTTCGTTTCTTTTCCCAATATATTTGCCATTTAATACAGATGGTGTTAAATCGAATAAGAGGGCACCAACCTATGGGGTAGTGTTAATATTTAATTAGTAATTAAAGTATTACTTTCTACGTGTCTTGCTAATTTATTTAAAAATGAATATTTAACCTCCGAACAAATTGCATCGACCAGAAAAGTTTTACCATATCCGGGTAAACCACAAATACAAACGGATCGTATTAAGGGTGCAATTGTATGTATTTCTTTAGAAGAGAGGGGTAGCACGCAATACTCCATGATAATTTGTTTGATATCACCAAGCTGATGATAGTGATCTCGAAATTCGGAATATGCTTCGTAATTTTGGTAAGCAAGATCACCAAACCAATCGTTCAAGCTTCTTTCTGGATAATTTCGAATAATATTTTCTTGTACCAGTTCTTTAAAAAGTTCTTCTATAGAAATATCAGCTAAACGATCCTTTTTTGATTTGCCTTTACGTTTCTTTCTTGGTGGTCTCTCTAATTTTAATTAATGATCATTATTTTTTCGATAAATTGATTATATTGTTTCTATCAATGAATTATTTTGTCAAGATAACACGTACGTGCACCTGGCATCCGAGGAATCTGAAATTTAGGTCTATCAGCCGCGTGATCTTTCAATAAGGCTTCGTTCAATTTCTCCAATTCGAGTCTCATAAGTTCATCAACGATCAGTCGCATTTCTAACTGAAGTTCGTAACAAAGTCTATCGGTGATCAAATCGAGATAAGGTCTTTGTAAGGGATTACAAGATTCGTCTCGATAACTCCAATTTTCGATGAATTCATTATTAGCATTTTCCAAACAGCTAAATACTGGAGTTTCTGGCATAAACCATCCTCTAGCAGTTTCCACAACTTTTGGTTTTATCTTTGCTTTCTCTGGCTGTGCAATCTCTTTAGTTTTTGCAGCTTTCTGCTTTTGTATCTGTTGCATTAAATATTCTTCTGGATCCGTAGTCTGTCCCGTAACTATCAGAACACTACCACCTAACTCTTCTGATGGATAAACATCAAAGTGTCCAACTGTATCGTACCAAACGATGAACCATTCCTGGATTTCATCGGTTATATCCTCTATTAATCCAGGCCCCACCATTTTCAACAACTTTGAAGAAAAAAATGTTATCAACGAATTGGTCCTCTTACCAAATTGAACAAATAATCATATTTAAAATCTTATATTAAAAAATGTCACCCTAATACGTTCATCGTGAAACATTTTTTCAGTTCGTGCAGCATACGTCGGTATGATTTGTAATCTCTTTTGAAAAATCTCCTCGTCTCTTTGATAAATATCTGGAGACTTCCAACTTGGGATCGTCATATCTAATATTTCTTCTAACCGATTTAATTTCCTTTTGAAATCCTTTCGAGCTGCAAATGTTCTCCAAGCACGTTGAATAATAACGATCGCTTTAATGTACATTGCTTTATCGAATTTCGTTGGCGAAGCCGTATCACCAGTTTCCAATTTTCTTTTATATTCATACATAAGTAAAGCTAGAGGTCAATATTTAAATAGAAATAAAATGTTAAATAAAATATCGTTTTTATTTTCAAGAAAATAAGAAATTATAAAATGAGATTATTAGATTGAAATTACCTTCTTTACCAATGCAACGTCCGACTCTAGCTCTTTCGTGTGACTGTATCAAAAGCACCGCATCGTGCATAGCCTTTTCAGCAGCTTCTCGAGCTTTTCGAGCTTCGCTAGCTTCCTTTTGCTCGGGCGTTTCTATTAAAACTTTCATTTGCGCGATATCGGTAGGTCTGTGTCTCCTTCTACGCATTAATTGGATTTTAGACGGTGTTTCCTCCAATTCCGTCATACTACTTATCATCACCTGTGAAAGGCTTCGTTCTTTTATCATAAAAGCTGAAACATATGGTACAACGTATGATACATCTGATAGAATAATATAACAATATAATATAGTATTGCTTTGATTATAACCAATCAACAAATGATCAGAATTTCGAATCAAAAATGATATAATATTGAAAATCTAACAACTTCAATTTTTCATTTTGAAACGTACGTTCTTCTTTCTCTTCCTCTTCTCTTTTTATTTTTTCGATTAATTCTCTACGTTCTAAAGCATGATTTTTATCGATCGTCAAGCCAATAGTGTCTACGTCGTCCGGCGTTAATTTTAATTTATATAACACATCGTCGGGCCACCTTGATTATTCGTAAACGATTTATGATCATGACAATTAATTAACAATAAGAATTATATCTTACAATTAAAATAAAATAAATTATATATACTGAAAATAAGAACAATCCAATTTAACGACTTCTCTTTTGCATTGGAGCATTCGACCAATTGCACAATCGACTACTTTCTTGATTAATTCTCGTTTTTGTGTTTGAACCATTTGATTATAACATATGACAAGTCTTCTCACAAGATGTCGATATCTATAAATACATATATGTAAAAATAAATATGGAAAGATATGAGATTAAAAGAAACAACAATTCCAATTTGTAGTATACCTTATGTAAAGATTAAGAGCACGATCTAATGCATTTTCTCTATTCTTTATAGGTTTGCTTTTTTGTAGATCTCGATCGAATTCCAATAATTTTTCAAAATCGCTTCTTGTTACGAGCCATACCTCGTTGTAATAATCGTGTGACATCGATTTTTAATTGTATATAAAAACATTGAAATATTTAACAAAATGTATTTAATTCATTTTTCTGAAATTTAATTGCCGAGAGATGGTTTATTTTGATGAAACAATAATCAAATAGTTTAAAAATGTGAAGTCATAAAAAGATCGATTTTCTATCGATATTATTGAAATAATTCACGTTGACAAAATTGTATCTATAATCAATAATTATTATACTTTTCAGGATGTCGGGGATATCTCAAAGTTTCATTGTTTTGGCCACGATCGTAACAGCGTCGTGTTTCGTTGGCGGAAACGATGAATCGACGATTAAGTCGTCTTCGATGATGTCTACTTTACCCACAAGTACAGATATACCCATGATCGATTCAACGACGACATCCCTAGTAGACGCTACGATGATAACGACGAATTCAAGCGAAAGCATTCAAAACATAAATATTTCATCAAGTATCTCGAGTGAAAAAGATTCAGAGGAAGTTTCAACGGCGTCGTTAATGTCCGACTCTGTTTGGGAATGTCCTAATATTACGAGACCAAGCGTTGAATGTTCTTGTGATTTTCCACATACTCTTAGATGTACTGGAGAAAGAACAGCTTTAAACGTATATATATATAATACTACATTTGACATTATTATTGTTGTAAGATGTGTTTGTTAAGAAAAATTGAACGTCTTTTCTGTTTACTTCAATTAGGTGATCAGCGAACATTTAAAGAGCAATAAAGCAGGAACCATTTCTCTTTTGGACGTAACTGTAACAGGAATTTCTATATTGCCAGCACGTTTCCTCGAAAATATTGGCCTACATGGACTCGTAGTTTCTAGCGGAGAGCTGACACGCGTTCATGAAAATGCGTTTACTGCTCTAGCTAGACCACTTCAGGCTCTTGGACTTCCTAATAATCTTTTAGAATCCGTTCCAACGTTGGCATTGGAGTATCTCACTGGATTAGATCGATTGGATCTTTCTCATAATAAATTGAAGACATTAGAAGCAGATTCGTTTAGCGTAAGTTTCTTAAAGAATAATTGTAAGCATTGTTTGAGTATTGTATCATTCGTTGCAGGGCTTGTCAAGCTTAACGTACCTGGATTTGTGCGATAATTTACTTTCGCAATTATCGCCGCAAGCTTTCGCGGCTCTTCCAAATCTTCGATTTTTGCGAATGCGGGGGAATCGTTTAAGCGTTTCGGCTCTTTCGGCGTTAAGAGGTCTGAAGAATTTGGAAGAACTCGATCTTTCGAGTAATTTATTATTGGGACCAATGGGACCAAATCTTCTTCCGTGGATGCCACGTTTGCATTTTCTTAGCGTATCCGAGAATGAATTTATTAATGTACAACAAGGAGCTTTAAACGGTGCTAGAAATTTGAGTTATCTCATCCTCAGTCATAATCAGGTTAGTGATGTGAGAAGGTAGATTTTGTTTGATCAATGGACGACATACAGTGCATGTCTTTTACGTTTCAGATCGACGTTTTGGAGGATCACTCGTTCAAGCATTTATCTACATTGACTAAATTGGATTTAGCTAATAATCGTATAGTAGACGTTTCTAGCGCGTCATTGGCACATTTAGAAAAATTGACTAATCTAGATCTAATGCATAATTTCTTACGATCGTTAACGGCTGACCTAGTAGTGCCTTTGAAAAGTCTCGAAGACTTACGTTTAGATGATAACGAAATTACGATGGTTTCCAATGATGTGCCGATATCGAAATTACGATTAAAACGACTCTCCCTTGCTGATAATCCTTTGAATTGCGATTGTACCCTCTTAGACTTTGCCACTTGGCTAAGTAATTCGAGTTTAAGCGAGGAGGACAAATCTTCCGCCGTTTGTGCCACACCACCTACCTTGGAAAATGGAATTTTGACTCAAATCTCGCCAGGAAGTCTGCTATGCGGAGAACCATCTATGAATAGAGCAACTTTAAAGGAGTACCGTTACAATCAATTAACTGGAATTCATCTTTTATGGAACATAGAGCCTTGCACAGAAAATTACACTTGCGACACACTGATCGTTTACGAAACTGTAGGGGACAATGAGGTTCAAACGGAGTCCAATCCCTTACATTGCGATCCTCGTATGATGAAAGATCCTTGTTCCTTGCCAGTAACCACCCCGCCGTCATTTAATTTAAAGCTTGGTCACAAATATCGTTACTGCGTGGTACTATTTATTCCAACGACGTACAATGACGAGTCTCTTGGTTTGGGTTGTAGCGACGTTATAACATTGGAAGAGACTAAACAAGAAGAACAGCAGGATCAAGAACCTACAAATACTAATAATTCTTTAGACGTCCGAATAACTGCGGTTCATGTTAATGTGTCTGATCAAGGTTCTTTACACGTAAACGTCGGTTTATCACCTTCGGAAAAATCTGGTGCTTCGCCGTGCGAAATCTCCATAGTTGTTTTCAATACTGAAACAGCCATACATAAATGTAAATTAAATTGCAGTTTAACGTTTGTCAGTCTGGAAGTATTAGTGCCAGGTCATTACAAAGTATGCGCCAGTCTAGACGATCTTGCCAATACCGAATCGATCGCGTTTAGTATTACTGAAAACGATCGTGGTCGATCTCGGTGCGTTGAAGTGCAACGTTTCAAACAGAATACAGAAGCTATTATTTTAATTATCATAGGAGCAACTTGTGCTCTTTTGATCGTGCTCGTTTTAATTGGTCGAAATATTGTACGTAAGATCCGTCATCCTAGAATACAAACCCAATGCTTTTTACCAGCCCAGGAATTCGAAATTACACATAAAGCGCATTACATTAAATTATTGGCCACAACCAAGGTGTGAACGATCACTTGAATACTTTTGAGAATATTTTGTTTGATAATCCATTGTGTGGATCGATCTTTTTATTTTAATTCAGTACCGAACGCGATTGATGAATCAGAAATGAACTGCTAGTCATAAAGAGGAATTGGAGATTTACATACACCGTTAAAATGTATGTTGTCTATCGATCTTTGCTTCCGATTATTGCATAAACTTTATCCAGAGACACGTATACAGAGTGGTAATACGTTAAGGATTATTTAATACTGTATACCGATAATTAATTAATACTACGCATGGTGTGTTTATACAAATGTACATTTTGTAATTTGCACAAGCAAATGAAGTTTTAGAAACGTGCTATGAGTTTATTTGAAAGCACTGCCATTTTAAAACATTCAGAATAATCCATTCAATGGGATATATTATACATATGTAGAGTTTGTTGTTGTTAAAGATGGACAATGAGTCTTCGCGAAATCATTTTATCGATTAAAATAATGAAATATAAGAATATGTTTAAGTGTCAAAGCAAATATATCAAGTATTTGGATGTAATATATTCATTAATTCATTATACATCTACTTGATAAAAGGTTTGTAAATATATTCTATAATCGTTTTCAAGCGCATAAGCATATTATACGCATTGTTGAATGCCAATAATACATAGTACTTATACAATTGTATCTTGAATATTTTCTTATTATTAATATTATCCTTTCACAGCATATTTTATAAAATATAAGAAAAATATATTGAAAGTAATGCAACAAGTTGGCATACATATTAGTATACATATATACAAACGTACTTGAATTATTTTTCGAGTTTACGCGTACTTGATAGAATTTTATAATCGATTTTTTCGAAAACAAAAGCTTTTATCAAAAATCTTTATATTATTTTCGACTTGTATTACAATTTCCGGTATACGCTGCATGTGTTACGTAATAAATCGACAATGTAATGGCGCTGATGTATACTGTCATCAAGTCGATCACGTGTTTCAATTAATGTCGTCGTTCTTCTTATTTCAATTCATTTTTTTCTATATTTATAACATAAAATTTATCAATACGTTTAATCTAAATATAAAAGCAATCAAAGTATTTTATTTACATCTTTGATAATTAAACACATACGCAAATATAGACAATTATATATTATTCTTAAATTCAAATTATAATAGAAATTAAAACATTAGGAAGATTGGTCCATTTTTTTTTGAAAAAATAGACGTGCATCAAAATGGATAAAAGCCAAAAATTAAAATTGCTAAAGGATTCTATTAAGAGTTACGAAGATTTTCCTAAACCTGGTATTATTTTTCGGTAAGTCATATAAAATAGAAATAAGTTAAACATTTCAATTTTTTAAAAATTATTTTGCATGTTTTTTTTCTTTTATTTATTAGATGTATTATGTAGTAGAAGTTACTTATTTTCAGAGATATATTTCCTGTGTTTCAAAATACGTTAGCATTAAAAGCTATGAGAGATCTGCTTGTGGAACATGTTTTGTTCCTTGAAGTTGATTTGATTGTAGGTTTGGACTCCCGTGGATTTTTACTTGGCCCTATGATATGTACCGAAATTGACAAACCTTTCATACCGATTAGGAAAAAGGGGAAACTTCCAGGAAAGGTCGCACGTCAAAACTTCAATTTGGAATACGGAGAAGTTAGTTATATACAATTTATTCGTTTTTCTTTTCTTATTTTCAAATTGTTTACATATATTTGATCAATGTATACGCTTTGTTGCTACTGCAGGCCACATTTGAATTACAAGTAGAAAGCATTAAGGAAGGTACTCGAGTTCTTATAATCGATGATTTATTAGCAACAGGAGGTAAGATTTAATTTTGTATAACTTTTAGCCATTGATTTATACGTACAGATCTCTCTAAATCTACATAATATTTTAATTTTTATTATATTTTAATATACCGCTCGCGTATACAGGTTCTATGGGTGCAGCTATTAAATTATTAAAATCTTTAAATGCAGAAATAGTGGAATGTTTAGTGGTAATGGAGTTAACTGAATTAAAGGCACGGGAAAAACTCAATGTATCTGTCCATTCATTTGTCCAATTTTGATCATTAAATATAATTAGACAGATGCGTAATAATATATACATATAAAATTAAGGCACAACCTAATATAATTGCACATGATGCAAGAAACTTTTTATATGTGAAACATAAAAAAATAAAATATTTTTGCAAATAAAAATATTTTTTCTCTTTTTTTTTTTAGATATCATATGTACCCAAATACATATGAGAAAGCTATTTTTTTTTATAAATTCCAAAATATAGGATAGAAGAGTACTTTTTGCATGATTATAATTTTTAAATAAATATTAAGGAATGTATATTTAAAATTAAATAATATTAACTAGTCGGTCTATTACATCTCAATTCGTCTAAAACATTTTGTACTTCATCTTCTAGCCTAGCCACATCTCTTTGCAATTTTGTACAATTTCTTAATTTTTTATTATCCAATTTTGAAGTATTTTCTGAATCTGTACTACTATATGTTTCTGATTCTGAGTTTACTAGAAGATGAGAAAATTTTCTTTCCATATGTTTATATGATGCTGCTTCTCCTTTCATTTGTTCTATTACTTCATTTAATTCTAATTCTTTATTATATAACTGTGCTCGAAAAGATTTTTTTACTTCTGAAAAAATTAAAATTTTATGTCAAACAAACTATATATAATTTTTCAATAATTATTGTTAATTAATCAAGTTATTACCATGAAGTCTTTTTTTATGAATTTCTTCCATAAAAGCTTTCGCTGCATTATTTAATCTTTTTTCCTCTGTTAATATAGCTTGTTGTTTGTATCTCTGCAAAATTTGTTTTTGTTTTTGAAGCTTTTGAAGTTGAGAGATATTTAATTCTTCTGTAAGAAATTTTGGATAATCTTCTAATACAAACGGAGGATATGGTCCTTTCTTTGGCAATTGTATCAACTTATTTCTAAAACAAATTATAGTTTTATATATTAAGATATAAATTCAAATACAAATTCATAATTGTACTACCTAAGATAAAGATTAGGATGCAGTCGATGCGGAACGTCTTGATCAAGATGTTGCGCTACTTTTAACAACTCTTTTGCTCTTATATGTCCTTGCGTTCTATAGAAACGCTTTAAATCTTCAGTCGTATGTAACATAAAAATAATATTACGCGAGCAAATACTATAGGCAATAGTGCACATAAGAAAAAGTGTAGGTGTTTGAAAAGATAATAAATGGTCCCACAAAATAAGCCACTCATCACCAGACAATACTTCACTCATTGTTGTTTGCAGTAATGGCCATGCATATTCTATAGATGTTATGCCACGTTCGCAAAAGATATTTAGCAGTTGTGGATCTACTCTCAATAGAATATTTTCGATAATACCCAAAATATTTAGAGGTGGTAAGGGGTGATATTCGAACCATTTTTGACAATAATTTACGAGTATACTTAAAACAAGTTCCAAAGCAAATAGTTGATCTTTCTGAAATAAGTACGTGCAAACATATAATGGAAAATTATACATACAGACATAATTAAATAGAATATTATTAGAGTATTACCTGAAATACCATAAGAAATGGAAATACTAGATTTGGCAAAAATGAAGTCTGAGCAAATAAAGGACACCATTGTATTAAACAATCTATTATCATTGTTAATAATGATGCCTTACTGCGATCAGCTAAATGATAATTTTTAAGAAAGTTTACAGAAACTTCTTTTTTTTGCGTTACATTATTCATTAAAGAAATGAATGCAGTTTTATTGGCTGGAAGTTTTAATATCGTAGACCAAATAAGAGGACGATATTTGTCAGGAAATTTTCCAAATTCTTGTAAAATCAGTAATAGTCTATCGAGACGTAATTCTTGTTTTATATTTTGTCTGATACATTGAAGGTGCTCATTTATTTTGTGAGCTTTAGGTCTACATTTGTTTTCTAACTTTTCTAATTTTTCTGTTCGCATAGGTTCTGGAGAGAACAATTTGTCACAAAGTATTAATTTCAAGAATCCTTGTTTGTCAATAATCGTTATATATCTACCATCTGAAGAAACTACTACTTTTTTAACGTTATTGATTTCATGTTTCATATCAATGAAACATGACAAATTTAAATCAAGAATGTATAGCATGCAATTTGATGAAATAACTGCTAATATTTGATTAGCACCGCTATCTAATGGCAAAGGTACAATAGACATCTGTTTTATACCAATGAATTTTTCTGGTAAACTCCAACTTTTGATCATATTCCAGTTATATGTATTTAAAACAATGATTTTGTTTTGAGTACTAGCTATTATCATAGCTCTTCCATTTTGTGTAAAAACAAAGTCTTTTATATTACGTATACCAAATTTCTTGATATCTAATTTTGTATCTGTATCCAACAGATTAAGCATCCAAATTTGTACGCTATCATTGTGATATAATACAACAATATGACCCAAGTTTGATAAGCTTGCTTTTTTTATGGATACATTTTTAGTATTAATATGTAATTGATGCGCTTTACTAAAAGACTTTAAATGCCATATTATAACTTCTTTGTAAGAAAACGTTAAACAATAGTCCTTATAAAAGGAGATATTTGTTGGCGGTAATTTGTGTCCTGATATTAAACAGAATTCATTGATATTTGCATGTATTTTCATAAGCTTTATGTCAGCAGTGGTGAGACCTATTATTATTTCACCATTGTCTATAGGATTGAATGCTACAAAACAAGCTTGTCCTATTGCACCAAGTTTCTGATAAGATGGATGTACATTTGTTAAGTCAATATAATAAGCTATACCTTTGGAATCTATTGCTATTAATCGTTCATTATCGCAAGCATATGCTATTTGAACAAAATTTATTCGTAGAAGACATTGTCTTACATCTTTTATTGATTCTGCTTCTAATTCATACCAGTCACTACTCTTTTTTAATTTAACCCACTTCCTACAATGCATAATAGCTTTGCACAACGATGAAGTCCTTCGTAATTGTGAAATTTAATTTATTGATTAATAACATAATTTTTTACATTAGTATTATACTTTATTAACAATTCATCAAAAAAATGTTTATATTGGTATTTGTCAATTTTGTTGATAAACATTCGATGCATATTACATTGATGTTAAAAACACATGTTAGTTCGTCTTATGCGCAACATGCATGCGTATTATACCAAGTATCAACCGAAAAAAAGACTTGTTATTGGCTCTTCTTTATCTACAGATAAATTTACTGTAACATCTGATACGTTAAGAAAATTGACGAAGTATAACGTGCGCTTCGATTGCGAGTTTTTATTTTTTATTTCGAAGAATATATTATTTTTGTTTCATTAAATTATTTTCTTTAAATATTACAAGTAATATATTTGAACGCGGATTAAAGACAGCTTTTACGAGATTTGTAACGTTTTATGTTTAGTATGTCGAGCACAAGCTAGTCAATACACATTCCGTGTTTAACTAACGCGACGGTTTAACAATACTTTTTAGATGAATTAAGTTACTCGTAAATTCTTTTGGAAGGATTTTTGTGGAAGGATTTGAACATATTAGTATTAGAATAGTAAACTTTTTCATAATGGTAAGAAAATATTTATTACTTTTACTAATGATACTACAAATTTTGTAATTTTATTGTTTGAGGTTATGATTATTAAGTAGATTGAAAAATATTAGGTTAATATAAATGTTAGGAAAATATACGTGTATACAGTCTGTCGCAGAATTTCTGAAAGGACTTCCTTCGCACGATGAAAATAACTTTGCGAACTTTCATACCGACAATGGAAATCGTACCTGTGTTAAGAGGCCATCGGTCTATCTTCCAACGAAAGATTATCCACCTGAACAAAGTATGTTTTAATTCTACTTTATTTGAATATATGATTATAAGTAATTTTAGTTAGAATTTTTAACAGTATTATTCCTACCAATCTATTTGTAGTTATAGTTACAGAAAAGACAACAATACTTCTAAGGTATCTTCATCAACAATGGGATAAAAAGGTATCGTAAGTATATGATGAAACACTGCAATAATAGCTTTCAAAAAACACTCGACTACTATAAATGTAAATTTGTTAATATTTCATGTTTTAGAATCCAGAAAAAAAAAGAGAATATTTATCGGGTAATGGTGATGAACAGGAGGAGAGTAGGGCAATTCGCATAAAGAGGCCACGGATAGATCTAAGTAATACCCTTTAAATGGCACCAAACATTCTTACTTTCTATCTATGACAACGTATATTTACGGTACTTGAAAAAAATTATGATATAGAATTAGAAATCGTATTGTGAATTTTATTTTCTAAAAATCTTTTATATGATCAATTTACCATAATTTCATTAAAATTATTTTTATTTCATATTAATTTGTTTATTGGGGTCAAAATCTTTGTATTTTTATTATATTTCTAAATGACATATGTAAACGGCCATATTATTTTTCGCAATGGCTTCTACATAAATCCTACATAATCATTAATATAACATATTTTAAATAATATTTACAGTAAAAGAAAAAATAAAGAAAAAGAACGAACAGATCATATAATGTCAGCCAATATATGGTATCTTTAAATTTCTTAGAGAGTAAAAAACATTGAAAAGTAAAAATACTAATTGTAATTGTATAGTGTCTTGTTTATTTGTACATTTTTTTAATATTAATGAAGTAAAACATACAGATAAAAATTTATTTTATATTATATTTCCAAAAATTAAGAATTGGACCATGCTTTGCAAGATTTTTCATTAAAGCATTTATTTAACATTGTTGTAACATAATATTATCTATTTTCAAAAGACTCGTGTTGCTATACATGAAAAAGAATAAAAAAATGATCTACTATTTACTATTATTATCATCAAAATTATCTGTATGACAACATTATTGCCTTATGGTATAATTTTGTAATTAGCCAAATGTATTATAGATTATCATTAAAATAAACTAAATGCAATAACCAGACAGAAATGAAAAATACTATATATATATAAACCTAAACAAATTGTATTTATCTTCAATATTTTGTATCAATAATTAATTATCTTATGATTTTAATGTTCGAATTGTGTTTAAAAAATTTGTAATAAATTATTAGTACAGCGTTTTTCAAACTATGATCCACAGAACACATTGGAAAAAATAAATTTTTGATTTGTTTTTTACAGAACAAAAGATTGGATAAAAATTATACAAAAAATATGCATCCGCGGACGAAAAAGTTTGAGAAATGCTGGATTTTTTAGTATAAAAAATAAAAAAAACTATTTTTAAAAATAAAATTGGACAAATTCAACAATTTTCAATGAACTTTTATCTCTATATAGGATACGATTAGTTTATGGATCTGACGTACATAACATAACCAAAAAAAGTTAGACAGGAAAATATTTACTGCTATTTTTTAAGTGATATAAAATGTCATTAAGTTCAGATAATTTTGATGAATCGATCCGTTTGAAATGAACCATCGTGCAAATGACAAAAGATATAATGATAGCTCACCTAGAAAATCCCGTGGCACCTCTTCTATATATAGGATTTATTTTTAGGTTGGAGCTAGCCATAGTTCGTATCAAGAATCTGTTTCAACGTTGAATTTCTAGGAGGTTTGTTACAAATACAATTATGCTACACCTCCATATAAACAATTTATTTTATCTTTTATTAATTAGTCGTGTTATTTTATAGAAACATCATATATTTGATAACCGAACTTGATATAATTATACAAGGTTTTATGTTAAAAAAAAACAAAAATTGTATAATTATACATCATACATTCTAATAAATATTTACATTTATGTTTACAGTTGATTAGGTTCGATTTAAGAACAAAATACCTTTTTGTAAATAATTTGTCTTGTGGTACAAGTAAATAAAATTATAATTAACGACGAAATGCGTTCTAATACATTTATTTATCATTTTAGGAACAAAAATGGCAAATGACTTAATTCCTCGGGGCAAAGACAAACTCCAAGAAATTAGTATGAAGTTAGAACAAAGTCATCTGGCTTACCTACAAACCGATGATAGTCCTTTAAAATTAGACCAACGTCGTAAGCTAGAAGGTATAAATGGAATCAAATAAATCTTATATTTCAGATCATATTGTAAAATGACAGGAAACGTGTTCTTCTAATTTTTTTAGTCATAGATATTTTCATTATGATTTCAGGATTTATCAAGGAATATCTCTACCTTGTTCCTAATGAAAATAAATACATGTTTCATGAAACGGCTGATATTTTACGTAGATCTGCTGCTACATTGCAAGATTTTAGCGGTTATAGAGCTGCCACTGCTTGGAGCGCAATTTCTTTATATGCTGCAAATCTCGTTGCACAACCTTGGAGGAAAGAGTACAGAACGTTAAGGGTTAGTACATTATTTTTTTTTTTTTATAGCATTCTGTTATTTTATTCTTGTCAAATAAATTCTTTGCATTTTTTAGACCTATAGCGGATTCTACAAACACGAAGTACAAGCTAATTTAATAGGAGGAGAATTAATGTTTGAACAAATGGGATATAAACACGCAGCCAGGGAAGTGCTCGTTTTGGAAGGTCCGATAGATCCAGACAAAGTAACTAATGTTAGTAGAGATGCGATAGTGGCTTTTGTAGAATGTCAGGTATTATTTTTATAATATCATCGTATAACATGAGATACATGTATTTATCATTGTTGCATTATGTGAACTTGTAATTATAGATGCTATTTAGAAATTTAAACTTATTTGCAGATTTTAAAACAGATATGGGAATGTGTCTCGAAAAATTATACCGTTTCTTGGCTTGAAGTTTTAGAATTTCGTGAGAATCACGTTGGAACTCCTGAACAAGCTATCAGAGCTTTGAATCAACGTTTTCTTGAAAAAATACACCAAAGCCGTATAAAAGTTGATGCATATAGAAACTATCATTATCCGCAACTTGCAACCGTGAATGCGATACCACCGGCTATTAATTATCATATGCCATCCAACAATTACAGTATACCACCATATCCTTCAGATTATAGATGTATTAATGATGCAAATGTGATACCTAAAAATTACCAGTATTTTAATTTAATGGATCATGGGATGGTAAATCGTTATGGTACATACGGATGTATGCCAGTTGGAAATAAGTGTGGTAGTATTCATAATACTCCCTATTATCCTACAGTACCAGCATATGCAACAAAAGTACCTGCGGATAGGCTGGTAGAGCTTAATATGCCACTTCCAGTCGTGAATTATGATAAAACATATAAAAAACCATCGCAAAGAACTTTTGATATGGACGAAGTGGATTTTCATAAAAGACAGCCTATCGATTCGGACTACGATTATGCTAAAGTTGATAAAAAATGTATAAAACCATATTCGAACATAGAGAAAAACACACACGAAAATTGGGACTTTGTTTATAAGAATTTAGAAAGTCAGGGATATTCGAAGGATCTTGGTGATAGAGAAGATATTTTAAACAAAACGGAGCCAGATTTACGATTTTCCAAACAAAAATCATTAAGGTCTTCTGAAAACGAAGAAAAGTATAATATTTATCGATTAGAGAAAAAGAAGTGTGGAAGAGGAGATGTAAAGGATATTAATAATCACGTTACTAATGGACGAAAACACCATCAAGATACATTATCGATTAAAAAGAAATCCTCTTCTTTTGATTTATCTGATTCAAATAGATATCACAACGATGTTACCACAGAGAATCCATCGTACTTATATGGTACAGTGAAAAAACACGATAGTCAGATCTTACCGATGCAACGATCGCATCATTCGTCCGAACAAATTTCAAGGATTGCCAATTCAATAAATAATTTAGAATTGTCAGAATCCAAAAAGGAATCTAATAGTAAAGATCAAAATAAATGGAATTGTGCTACTTGCACATTCTTAAATTCACCCGAGAGAGAAATTTGTGAAATGTGTATGAAATCGAAATTTAAAGGAAACGAAGATAAACCGTTGGCAAGCGGCGGTAAGGAATGCCCAAAGTGTACATTAGTAAATGAGAAAAATGTTTCCGTCTGTGATGTATGCGGTGAAAGTTTGAAAGATTCTCCAACTTATATATAAAAATATTCTGTCTTTGTAAAAAGGTAACGTTTTATTTCTCAATATGATTTTCGCACAGAAAAAAACTTTATATTGTTCTTGCAAAAAAAAAAAGATTAAGTTGTTTTTAAATAAAGACAAATATGTGTTGACACATTGCGTAGAGTCCAGTTACGATGTAAAGACCTTTAGAAAGTACTGTTATATAAAAGTCAAAGAACGTATTAATATATATACACGGGGTGTTAGAGGTTTTTTCATACAAACGATATATTTTGAGAAACCCTGTATATATTACACTTAAATAATTAAGTTTGAAGTAGAGAAAATATGAAGTTATTTACTTTAATGTTTTATGTGCAAATAGGCTTGTGATATCAATATATTAGTATTATTATACTGATGCAGTGGCCTATAAAATATCTCTAATATAATTGATACAAATGGAAAATATAAATGAACTATGATATTACACATACGATTATGCAAACATTAATTTCATATTAAATTTTGAAAGAGGATATTTATCATATTACTCTGTTTTATTTATTTAATAAAAGGTAGCATATAGTATCTTATATAAAAAAATATTAATATTAAATAGTAATTTTCTTATATGCTTACATTAATTCATTTAAAGCTTCTATTAGTTAATGTATATAACTTGGTAGTATTATTAATAATTATGGAATGTAATTATTTTTCACACATGCCATATAAAATCACATAATAATTTATCAAATAATTTATTGCACAATAATTGGAGTAAAACTCCTTGTTACGTAGCGATGAAGACTATTGAAGATGAATTGCCTTGATTATACAAGAATCTAAAAATGTAACCACTGTTATCTTAAAGAATGCCAAATAGATACACTATCTGATTATTTTATTAAAATGACATTACGATTAAAGACATAACTGGGGAACTTATTACAAAATAGTTTATATACTGTTGGAAACAATCTAAATTAATTTTTTACTCGAAAAAACGATACGGTATTGAAAATTATTAAGATATTATTTATTAATATTATTGTCTCTAAAATAAAAATATAATAGATCTGTTAAATAACATTGTCTAATGATGGAAACTATTTGACAAATCCTCAAAAACAAAATTATCATATTACAATTATTAAATTATTAAATTATTAGATAGTACTTTAAACGATTAGAACTTTGCATTACATTGAGTGGTTAAACGAGGCCTATATTCAACAAATATTCAGGATTTTTCAATTATAATTTTTAAACAGAATTTTTTTAATAATATATTTTATAGTATAATAACATGAAAAAACAAGAAACCAACAAAGAAAAATTATAAAATATTAGAGACTTAGATACTGCATACATATAGTTTTCTTTAATAATTTATTTTGTCCTTGATATAATATTTTGTTTAATGTTGCAATGATGTTTTTATATATAAGTTGTTTAATTTATTTAATATTGTCACAATATAATAAAGTAGAAATGAATTTTTTTTAACAGCTTGTTGCTCTGCTTGAAAATAATTGCTTAAAAAATTTCAAGCTTAAATAATGTACAATAAAATAACATATATTACGTTATAATGCATATTCAAACATTCCTCACTTACCTGATTTATTTGAACTTAATTCTATTTATGCATATTTTTTTGTTGACGTATTAAAAATTATATTTGTTGTTTTCTCTTAAGACGATTATATGTGACTTTTAGGATTTAAAAATATTCATGTCTTCGACAAATTTATTTGTAAAATATCATTGAAATGAGCAAACAGAGAAAAAGAAAATTTTATCTTTTAGTAATTATTTTGTTAATCTTTTAGCTTAGGTTCGTGAAAATATTGCTTACAATTAAATGTTATTTTATTAGAGAAATAAGACTTTGTATTTAAGAAAATATGTATGTTTTAATTTTTTTTTAATTTGCATAGTACAGGTGCTTAATAAGATACGAAATTTTGGAATTTTTTTAGATTTAGTAATTGACAAATAACATATATATATATCTATAGACACAATTAAGGTTTGATATATGTTTAAAAGAACAAAATTGATGAGATTTTGAAAAGGATAGTTATGAGTTTCAGTAGAATATTGCCACGTATTCGCATGGAACATTTTTCTTAAAGCTGCTCCTGTCTACGTTTCAAAAATTAGAAGAATATAAATGTATATTTAATATATCGATCGACTATTCTAATATCTGAGAGGACTGATAATATTTTTTCATTAATAATGTATTTAAGTAGGGAGATAAGTACAGCACAAAAAATATAATATTAAATATACAATAAATAAATGTAATGACGATGATTGCATTACAATAATTGTGCTTACATAACATGCAATTAATTTTTTAATAATGTTATCCACATTGTAAACAAATAATAAATTACGTTTTGTATACATTGCAAGAAGTATATTTTGATGATTGTTTCTTTTATACATATATATATATATAATAATTAAATACTATTTAAAATGTTACTTGAGAGAGATTGTGAAAATGAATTTATTTAATAGAATTCTCTGACACTTTTACAAAATGAGATTACGTACTATGTAAGATTATTATATCTGCGTTAAATTATATTTGTAAATATTCAAATGTACAAGCACTTTTTAATTAGACAATTTAATTAATTATTCTTTTTTCTCCTTAATAACTTTGTCTAAAGATTTCATAGCAGCTTGATGAATTTTGTTATCTAATTTATCTGTAATTGCAAATTCATAATGAAATGTAGAATTTATTTCAACTGTTAGGAAAATAATAAAATTACTTACAAATTTTATGTTTTCCTTGTATAGGAAATTTAATAGGAAGAGTATATGAATTTTCGCATATAAAAACATAAGGGCTTTCACTTTCTCCTTCGGGATACATTTCTCTGTACTGTTCTTGAGACAAAACATCAACAACTGTTACACAGCCTAACAAAGAACTAGTAGGATAGCTTTCCGGAAATTTAATTTTCTCTAGAAAAATATAAAAAATAAATAATATTAAATAGAAATTTTTCTAAATAATAATTTATTACTTACCGCTTTTTAATACACGATAGAAATGTTCTATTTCTGAAATATCTCCTGCAGTAGGTGTCTTAGCTGTCGACGCTATCCATAATCTTCCTCTATGAGAAGAATACCAAGTTCGACCTTCGTGACTAATTAATTAACAAATAAAAATCATAATAATATTATTTATTATTACAATAATGAAATTATATACTTTTGAACTATGCTCACAGTTTTATTCCTGCAACCAATAGCGAAGCATACGGCTGATGCATACTTAAACATAAACCTTGATCCGTTAGTTCTAAATATTCTTTGTCTTGAATTTTACTTTTTGCAATAATGTTTGATGTTTGTTTATTAACAGATCGCTTCGTTTCTTGTTTAATATACTACGTAAAAACAGAAGAAACTTTCAATATATCTCTGATTATTTTGTCAAATAATATGATAAATAATAAAATTATGTATTTACCATTGGGCTGTCGAAATCTATATTTGGAGAAATATTGCTATTTATTGGCTCAGTATTTAACATCATTTCATATAGATCGTCTAATTCATTATTCTCCTCTTGACCTACGAATACTTCTCTACCAACAAAATCTAAAGTAACTTTTCTACTCAAACGAGATGCATGTTTTTGAGCACTTATTTCTTCTTCGCGTTTTCGAAATCTTTCTCGTTCTGCGGATGTAAGCCATGTACTATTTGTTTGAAAGTAATCCGATTCATCGTCTATTACTTTTGTACGTCGTGCGCTGTAAAATAATATTCAACTATATGAATCTATACATAATATTATAAAAAGATGTTTTTTTTTATATTATTTATGGCCTGATAAACATTGCAGTTAAATATACCTGTTGCGATCATATTCCAATAGTTTATCGCGTTGTTTGATAGATTCTTCCAAGCCTTTATTGGGTTTCCGATCCATTAATTTATTATATAGATCATCAGCTTGCTTGGTATTACTAGAAAGTATAGCTTGTTGTTCACGAGAACATACCAATGTTTCACAAAAAAAACATGGACCAGATCCTTCTTGATAACAAACTATTCTACCACAATTATTGCAATTATTTATCAGAGAATGCTTTTTTGCTTCACAGTCACATTTGTGTCTACCTGACGCACGCATAAAATTTAATATTATTACTGAAGTACTAAAAATCATTACGCATACGTGCAAAATATTATTCATTGAATATATAGATTATAAACATACCTTTTAATAAAACAGTTTCTCTATCGCGTCCTTCCTGCGAATACAAATTCACAAATTTTGGCTTCTTTTTTTCCATTTTATCTGTTTTATCGATTTTCATTTCTTGAACCTAAAAACGACAATACCACAAGAACTTTTAATCATAACTATTTCAAATCATTAAAAAATATCATTCAATTTTTCGTTCATTGTGATAAATATTTAAAAGTTCATTTTATATATACACCTGTATATTTTCTTTGGCTTTTGTTTTATTTTTTTTCTTTTCATTTTGCTTTTTCTTACAATCATCGTTATTGTCATTCGTTTTTTTATATCCAGCTGGATCATTGCATGAAGCTATAATACATACATTTTATTTATATTTCATTGAACAAAATGATTGCACTATTTAATGAAATATATGTGTATTATTACATTAACTAACCTTGTCTTCTTTTCAATTCAGCTATAAATTGTTTATGTTTAGGATTTTTCAAATCCAACAGAGTTGTAAGATATTCATCCAAATCTCTTTCATTTCGTATTTTTATAATAAATCTAAATTTAAAAGAAATCATTAGAAACACGTGTTTCATAAAAAAAAAAAAAACATATCTAACATATTATAAATATAGTGTACAAAATTGATTCTTACTGTATTAATTCTTCTGGTACTGGGAAATCCAGCAAACCAGATAAACTTTCGTATATCCATTCTTCCATTATCATACAATTGTTAACTTGTGTAATAAAACAATAAGTGAAATTAATTAATATAAATAAGTCAATAAAAGCTGTCATTCAACGTTACTTGTTACAGTCATGGGCGATTTCAGCTCAGGGATGCGGACAAAAAATAAAGTAAAAATGTATTACGGGAATCCCTTTTCTCAATTTATCGTTTGGTATTTACGCTTGTGTAGGTATAATTGTTGAAAAACTTATGGAATAAATCCTTGCAAATGCATTTTTCTTTATATACATAATTTATTATTTTTTAAATGTACATACATGTATATATTTTTAAAACAGATGGCGCAATAATACGTAGGGTAGTATCTTAACATGAATGTACTTACTAAGTATATATATGTTTCATATCATTTAATCGGATAAGATCAGTATACTATAGGCATCGTTTGTGTGTTTATGTATCTATAAGTCACGTGTTAAACGTACCGTAACCTAATAAATATAATTCTGTTTTTAGAATATTTATAAAAGAAATTATAAATGTTAATGCCCAATTATGAAAGTTTTCAAGAAATTTTGATTAATAGAGCATTTATTTGTGTGGATCGGTGCATGACCTATGAATAGAAAAATTAACCTTATCAAATAATGTTTATGTGATAACTAATAAGCTATAATAATCGTTTCATATTTATTATTAGGCTAGAAATGGCTAAAATAATGGCAAAAGAAGAAAATCATTTCAAGAATTCTTGGATGGTAAATACGTTTTTTTACATTGTATAATAAGAACTTTGTAGATGCACTGAAGTTACATAATATGTTCAATTCGAGTCAATTATATTGATTTCATTAGTTTTAATTATTTTCATTTTTCAGATAAGACCTTGCGAAATATACTATGATGAGTACAAAGAATGCAAATATTGGAAATCTCGTTTTCATCAATATTTCATACACGGTCATAAGATTGATTGTTCTTCGTGGCAAAAGGATTTTCACTATTGCAAAATGTGGCAAGAAAATCAATCGGAGGAAGCATACGTATGCGAATAATTTGATAACATGACTTGTTCTTTTAGAGTTTAAGTATTCATTTTAAGTACTAATTCAATGCGATAACATATTAAGATCCATAGAAAATTATTTGTTTTTAGGAAGCCCTAATAACAAGCGAAAAAGAGCATAGAATAAATAGATTAAAAGGACACATAGCGAATAAGGTTTGGGAAAGGAGAGATAAACCACCGGAAGATTGGAATTCTCCTTTACCCGAGTGGATGGAAGAAAAATTTAAAGATTCTTATTTAGAAAAGATGAAGAACAAAGAAATACAAAAGAAAATAGAATCGATAAATAAATACTGCGTTATAATGTAATGTTTTCTTTTTTGTTGTTATACATTTACAAGTAGTTAATAATTTTCTATTGCAAGTAAAATTTGTGTTAAAAATTACTTTGATATAGAATGCGAAAGACAAATGTGAAGTATATCATCTTTGACATTATTATATGTAGTTGAAAGAAGATGGAAAGGAAAGTGGAAAAAGGAACAAACGTAAAGGGGAGGGGAATAAAAGAATAAAAGATAGTCGTACGCGGAGTTGTGAATTCGTGCGAGCACGTGGGCGTGCGCGAAGTTGTGTCAGTCATGCGCGTCAAGGGATTTTTCTCATTCGGTTACTCCAAATAGTAGGAGTAAATTATCAAGTTAGAAAGAGAGAGAGAGAGAGAGAGAGAATGCAAGCGATCGTAAAAAGACGACCACGACGACCCCCGGTGGAAAGCACGAACAACGCGTTATGCGAGCAGCGGCGGTGCTTTCTCTTTCAACAATTTCAATTGATCGTATCATCATCGTAAAAGAGAATATTCAGAGATCTTTGTTTTCACACTTTCTTGCACGTTGCATGGAAAACTGGTCAAAACGCAATCATCGTTGGATCGAACGATAGACCGCGTGGGGTGACCGAGTGACGTGTGCGCGCCATATTGAATGAATGACGCAATCTGTACACAAAACATTACGCGTGCATCTCGAAGAAAGCGGTTTTGGAGCAATGAATCGTTGTTAACACTCGTAGACGAGTTTTCGTTTTTTGACGACGTAATCTTCCTTTACTTTCCTCTCTCTCTCTTCCTGTTTCGGTCCATCCCCACTCTCGTTCCTTCTGCCACACTGTGTCATTCTCTATCCCGCGTCCTCTCATTATTTCGCTCGCTCGCATTAGTAAGGGACGTCACGCGTTGATAGCGTAACGATACGTGCTCGTAAGCGAGCTTGTGTACTACGAAGATAGATCTTTGAGGTGAATCATTCGTGTTTCTTTTTATTCTTCTTCTTTATCAAGATCCAAGTTTCTTTTTGTTTGATCTCTTGGGTGTAATCGTCGTCGTTCCTTCTAGCCGCTGCCGCGTCGTTCGACGGGTACGAGCGCGCGCAGCCGCGCGCGCCTAATTTTTATATTGACAAAACGATAAATACAAATTAAAAGAATGGCCGCGAAAAATACTACCGATTTAGTTGACTATCTCGGAGATTATAGACGATACTTCGAAGAATTCATCCGAAAAATCAATCCGGAGGATCAACTGCCTATGAAGGTTAATGCATACAGTATTACGCAAACGGAACTTGTTGGGGAGATCATCTACTTGACGCTGCAGTACATTAAACAACCGTAAGTACATTATCTTATTATTTTTCTCTTCTTTTCTCTCTTCTACACTTTCTTTTGCCTTTAATCTTTTTATTACGATAACAATTTGCGACAAATCCACATTTCTTTATACTTTATTCTAAAAAGTTGGTATTTCATTTTCCCGCCATTTGTTAAAATTCAAATCGCAATTCGCCAATTGGCGCGAATTAATTCTCGGCGACGCATGTTATCGCGCGAGTGTTCGTTCTTTCGCATTAATCTTTGAACGTGGGTTTTAATGACAAGAGAAAAAAAAAAGAGAAAAAAAAGAGAAAAAGAGAGAAAAAGAGAGAGGGTGAGTGAGTGAATGAGTAAGAGTGAAAGAAGGGCGTAGTAGGAGAGAAATAACTGTATTGGTAGAAGTTGAATATTTAAAATAATCTCTTAGCGCGAAGATTTAACAATTTTTCTCCATCCGATCTTCTTTATTTATATAAAGAATAATGTCATAGCCGTAGAGATAGTCATCATTCTATTTGGAATACTTCCCTTGCAATTTGCCAATAGTTTCCTGTTAACTCTACAGAAGTAAAGCTGAATTTTGATGGACTCGAATCATTGTTGTAATAGCTTAAAAATATTACGCTTAGTAAGCATTTTAAAATATATCAAGGACAAAATATTTTGTGTATGACGTCATAGAAATCTGGTTTTTTTTTATCGTTTTATCACATGTCATGTGACATATGACATGATAAAAGACAACACCACAACATCAGCAGATGCTTTTAATTATAATATTAATTTTTCATTTGTATTATTCGTTTACAGAATTATTTAAAACTTACATTGGAATGATCATTGATAATATTGTCAAAATATTATACACAGTGTATACATATATACTACATATATATAAAAATGATATTTGTATCAAATAAAAAAATCATCAAGATTTAAGGTTTTAAATTTAAGGAACTCGCTTGAAATATCGTTTTGCAACTGCATCGCTTTTTTCGTTAGACATTGTCTGGAACAAAAAAAGAACTTACACATTTCTTATAATAATAAACGTTTGAAAAATCGAATAATGTTTTCAAAGATTCATTTCGTTTTCTCGGATGGTATAGCTCTTTAACTTTTATTATCACATGCTATACTTATTCGTTCTTTTGTTTGCACCTTTTATGTTAACATGCAGACGTGTATAGATGTATACGCGCGCGTATATATGTATTATATATCACTTATGAAAAGTGAGATCTTAGGAAAAAATTTGTTAGTTCTTTTCTTCATCATTTAATAATAATTTTTATTTTAAATATAAAAAGATTGTTATGAAATCGTTAAAAATATAAATAAAATTGATGAAATTATACAATATAATCTAAAGACAGAACTTACCAAGACGAGACCATCGTCAGTAAAATCGTATTTCCGTACTATTTTGCTGTTATCTGGTCTGTATGATACTGTCACGAGACTGTCATCCTCCATTGTCGTAACATTCTAAAGAAATATAAGAAGTATGCTGTATTTTGTTTACACGTAATGCATGAATTTGCAAAATAAATGTGAAATTCAAATTAGAGATAGCATGTCGGTAATTACTTTTAATATTTCACCGGAAGGCAGAGTTTCCTCGTATTCTTCACTGAGAACAAATATTAATTCTATAGTACGCATCATAGATACAGTACGAATCGACCATTTTTCTCCTTCGTTTGAAATTTCCATACGTGGACTTGCTAAACCCATCATTTTTCGTGCGACATATGGTACGCCTAAAAAGTAATGGATACGAAATACATTTCAAAAAATTATAACAATAAATAATGTAAGTTTATACATTTCTAATAGAAATCCTACCCAAGTCTTTGAAGTATTCGTCGATATTTTCGTTACGTTCGTGTTGATAAGTTCCAACGATCGGTGCCATTTTTGTAATTTAAAATTTCAATTCTTATTCAAATGCTGTCGCATATGTTTCCTCTACGTCTTCTTTTTTTTCTTTTTCCTTTTCGAATAATCGTTCTAGACTTTCCAATGATATCTTCCTTTCGATATTCCGTTTTCCTATTAACGATCCGCCGAAATGAATTTGTACATAGTTATCTGTGATGTTTTGGTCGTTGTCGTTCGTATCGTCACGGATAAGGAATTTCTTTTTAAGACAATTTTTTTTTATACCTCTTTATACGTTTAATCTTCACTGTGTACACACTCTGTCATTACTTTGTGAAATTGTCCTATCTAATGTTATGATATGTTATCTTTTACCATCTTTTTCTGAAGAGGCTTTTAAATATTGCAAGTTTAGCGCGCGCATGTACGATAGAGAGAAAAAGAGAAAACTTCAATAACTAATCGTCAAGATTACGAAAGTATTTTTTAATTCGAACGATTGATTAATGATTAGTTAGATTATTATGTTTATATTTCCCCAGATATATTAATAATGTTAATGCACTTTACGTCATTTTTGAACAAATTCGAATTTATATTTAAATGATAACATTTTTTAAATATTTTTTCTGCTTACATTTTAATGAATTTCGAAATGCAAATTTCTTGATGCAATCACGAGAATACTTATAAAATATAAATATATTTATACACATACAATTATAATTGTATATAATATATATAATTTTATATTATAATTGGCGGTTCTTATGATTTTATAGACGTTGTCCATGCAGTCTACAAGGATATCTCGTTCGCCTTGTATTACAAGAAATAAAGGATTTGTGCGAGAAACAACCAGAAGAATGTGGGTTCAAGTTGGAAACAAAAAGTAAGTAATTCTATATGCTTATAATTTGTATTTATGTTATACGCTTTAACAAATCTATGGATAATTTGATTTTTTTTTAATTATTTGACAGCATATGCTCCACTGAAACTTATGCAAGCAGTTACAAGCAAAGTAAATGAAATATTTACTCGCTATTTAGACAATAGTAGATTAGTAACGTTACCTCCACCTTCTTCAAAATTGCCACCTTTGGCAAGAAGCGGAGCATTGAAGAATGGCAAAAGAAAAATGGAGGATAGGCATGTAGAAATTTATGACTTACATACCACTTGTAATGTACAGGTGAATAGCCACAATCATATTTTCACTTTTTATTCATTCATTATTGTTAACATAATGGTAAAGATGCATGTTTTATCATAGAATGACTCCTTAGCAAGTTACTTCGCAGTATTTGATGGGCATGGAGGAGAAGATGCCGCTGTCTATTGCGCTACACACTTGCATCAGTATTTAGCAGAGAGTATATATTATCCTACAGATCCAGAGCGTGCCTTATGCGACGCTTTTCACACTACAGATACAAGATTTATAGAAAAAGAGAGAACTCAAGTGAGTGAATTTTTCTATAAGTAGTTTTATAGTATCATACGCGTAGCATTAATAAAATTACTTTGTTTTCTCCAGAAAGTAATTGGAGGTACAACCGCAGTCTGTGTATTATTGTTGGATAAAAAATTATATATTGCTTGGGTAGGAGATTCTTTGGCTATGCTAGCTAAACGTGGCAAAGTGGAAGAATTAGTATATCCTCATAGACTATCTCGATATGTAAGTAAATATTTATGATTATAATACAAATGCTTTCTATTAAATAACAGTGCTTCTGACAACATGATCGTATAAAATAACGTGTTCATACGCATCGCTATGTACACGTATTCTCGTAGTATCTATGCCAGGTCTAATCGCCTTTGGATCGACGTTAATTAATTTTCTATCATGAATATTTTTAAATAAAAGACCATGTTTAGAATTTATTATTGGTTCATAATTTGATGTAATATTTAATTGCATTTTTCCTAATTTCCAATGATAGTACGCCAAGTCTGTAATTTTAGGCCAAAGTTTCTTTTTTCCTTTGAAATATAGCTGCCAATCTTCTGTCTTAAGTCTTTCACCAAAATCAATGTAGCCTGATACTTCGACTTGAAGGCGTGGATTATGGCGTATAAATATAATAGTTGATAGTACATGTAGTCTATTAGAGCGTTCGCGAATTGCTAATTCTTGCATTACCGGATCGAAAGGAAGTATAAATTCAGAAGTAAGATGATATGGTTGAAGAATTGGGTATAATAAATCTTTGACAGTTTGCAGACGCAGGTAGAAAGTATTTTTATCAAGAGTTTCTCCTGTACATCGATAACCAAGTTCTGCTAATTGTCGCGCAACCTTTGTACTTCTCAAATAGTTAAAATCTACAGGAGTTACCAACGAATCTAAATATTCTTCGTAGCTTTTGAATTGTAATAATCTTCTGTCACTATCCACTTGTGTACTTAACGTAGTCATTTTGGCATATAAGAATTAAATCTTTTGACACAACAAATATAACGTAACTGAAGACTATTTTATAAACTAAACTCGTTCTTGCAAATACATAAAAATTTAGACATTTGGTATATGCGGAGAGCTTATTAAATAATTGAAATTAGTTAATTATTCATAGCAACAATTAAAAAGAGATGAAAGAAATAGCAAATATGTTTATAGGGTGTTTTATTAAATGATGAAATACAAACTGAAAATAATTATTTTCTTTTCTTTTTCGATAGGATGAATCTGAGAGGATACAACAAATGGGTGGAATGCTGGCATTCAATCAGGGTACAGTGCGAGTTAATGGAGTTCTGGCCGTATCTCGTGCTATTGGTGAGTGTTATTCATTGTGCATTCATGCAAATCACGTATCGCTTTTTCTTTTCTCTGAAAAAATTCTAATCTGTTAAGATGAGGATAAGTTAGTAAGAAGGAAGTAAGGAAATTGCGCAGTTTCCAAAGCGTGACGATTAGTTTTTGAATGTAAATAAATAGTAATTAAAATTGTTTCACACACACACACACATACAACACACAATTACTTACACAAAATTCGCGAGTTGACGCGAGCTTATATACTGCGTTTGAGTAATTGTCAATGTCCAAAAACGTTCCGTTTCGAAGTAATCGTGTTCACTATTCTTCGCAAATTCTCGTTGATTTTTTCTTCTCAGCAAATTAAGTATATTTTTCGATGGATGGTAACTTTTCCGGTCGATAATAAATATTTTCATTTCTGTAGATAACATTCGTTTTTACCGACCGAAGTTAAGAATAATTATATAATTTCGTCGGTACGAAAGAAATCTACGATCGACATACCACAAATAATTATAAATTCATATTTGCCCATTAATTAAAATAGAGTAATTAATTGTAGATTGTTATAATTGATATTTCCATATTTTACGCGAGAAATATCTAATGAAACGAATGTAATGTTATTTTAAAGTTTTAAAGGTACGAATATCGTAAAAATATTAATTACGAAAAGCAGATATTTGTGAATTAAATTTTGGTATTATTATTTCTAATATTCGAAGATAATATAATCTAGAACTAGTTTTATTTTAACGAAAATTTATTAATTTGTATATTTATAATACGTATATACTTAGGAGGAAGTCAAGTAGGGTCGAGTTGAACGAAGTGTCGGTCGTTGGCCAACTATGGCTTGGATGATGATGGAAAATAAGAAGAAAAAAAATTCTGGACGCGTGTCGGGTATCCTGTTGTTGGTTCCGTTCAACCGCTGACACAATACTACGTGCAACTACTTTACTGGGTGGCATGCAGAATTATATGTTTGGAATAATTAACAGTCTATTATACTATTTCTGTGTTACAGCAAGGTATACTTTATGACGAGAAGTAAATTAAACGTCGATTTAAATCGCACGTGTTATCTTCGATATCGAATAAAAACTTTCTTCTTATTTTCCATAAAATATCATTTAAATAACGTAGTAAAGATGATCGATCGAGAGAATCAACGCGTTCTGTAGAATCGTTATTTATTGGTAGAGATTCATTACGGGATACCTATTTTAATCTCTGCTTAGTAGAGAAGGAGCAACATAAATTTATAATAACCGGAAGCATTCTCAAGAGTGGCGTCGTTATTTAAATTAGCCAAGCTATTCATTAAATAGATAATTACATTTAATTAAGAACAGGTCGAACACGAGAATATGTAGATAGTTTCTACTCCGTACTATAGCGATACGTTTTCACAGCTTTTAAGACTACGACTAACAATAAGATTATTATAAATGATCGACTGTTATTTTAGTTTATCTCTAACAATTAACAATCTTTTCAATCATTTAATAAACGCTTATAGATTAAAAAGATATTTTAGAAACTGATCGATAATACTTGAGAAATACAGTAGGACATATTCAATCAAAGTTTGTGCATTAATTTAAAAATATATTTTTCTTTTATAGGAGATGTAAAATACAAACCCTACGTAACGAGTGTTCCTGATACGCGTTGCATTTCTCTAGACGGTACCGAGGATTTTATTATCATTGCTACCGACGGAGTCTGGGATTTTGTCAACACGTACAATGCTGCTATGATCGTTTACGTAGCGATACGAGAATATCCTGGTTGGTAAAAAGTTTCTTTTTTCAAACGATCTAACAAAATAGGTCATATTTTTCTTGACGATTTTTTTTTTAGATTAAGTTTAGATAAAATTAAACGGCCGATCTAAATAAGCTTGAAGATCACGACACGTAGAAAATAAGATATACCGAGGTAGCCCATTGTTTTAGAAATTTCTTCTTCGATAACGGAAGTCTCGAAAGATTTATATTTTCGCGCTTTTCTAAATCGCTTGCCAACAAAGTGTGTCCAGTCGTTCTGTTTGTGGCGATGTCATGCTCTGTTTCGTTCGACGGTAGGAACGGAATAGGAAGACATTAAACGCATAACGCTTCTCAAAGTAAAGCCTTTTCTTTCACATAGTGATTAGTATCGACTAAAGGTTTTTTTTTTCCTTATGTCTGTGTCTGTGCGTCTGTGTCATTAGTTTGTTCAATAATTGTCGCCTCGATCATTCTCATTCCTTGATTAGTCTCAAATTCCTTTCGTTATAAGCAATCGTAATTGGGAACGTGTCCAATTGAAGGAAACGTTTGCCGGCGGATAAATGACGTCGTTTTTATATTATTACATCGGACAACAGGATAAAGTTTCGATCTTCGTGGATGAAATCGAATGGAGACCATCCTTATCTTCTATTAACAATAAATCTGATTACGCGAACGTGTTCTAAAGATATATATATATATAAATAGTCAATTGGATTAACATTTTCTTTAATTTACATTAAATTTGGATTAAAAACATTTCGTAAGAAGTTTTCGTAACCATGCCAGTATGGTATCGATTGCGTTTAAAAGGCGTAACGAGAGGTGCACACGAATCGTTATAAAATTTCCATTTTATTGTTAAATATCAACGCGAATTCGATACGAGTAAGCAAGCCGAGTATAGGTATATACAATTTGCCATAGTTCCCTACGTTATGATCAAGGAACGAAATAAAATTGAAAGCAAGCAAGCAAGCAAGCAAACGAGCGATCGTCCGTGAGTAAGCGAAACGCGTGCGAGAGGGAGAGACGAGAGAGACGAGAATGTCTGAGCCCCGGCATGGTTGTCGAGTGCATCCTAGCAGGAAGAACACGGGCGGAGAGTATATAAAGCCCTCTTTTGAGAATGGTACCAACCACCCTTTTCCATGCGCAGGGAATTCATTAAATATTTTCATTTTCGCGCTTGATTTTCTCTCTCTCTCTTTTTTTTTTTTTCAATACAAACACAACGATCTCGCAGGATCTCTCTTTTTCTCTTACAGTATTCTTCCTTATGGTCGTTAATGATCATATTTTTCTAAAAAAAGAAAAAAAAACCAATTTTTTTTTCTAGTTGATAACCAACGTGATTATTCCTTACATTTGGTATATTTTTAAACAACTTAATATTCTGTATCTTTATATTATTTTATGCAACGTTACATTTTTAATTAACGCATAAGACAAATTTCGAAAAGATAGATACACGAAATACGAAGGATGTTTAAATAAAGAGAGAGAGAGAGAGAGAGAGAGAGAGAGAAAAAAAAACAAAGCAAGTAAAAAAATGTAAACGCATTCGCAGCGATGCTTCGAATGTTTTTTCTTTTATTATCCTTGAATTCGAGAGAAACGATAGGGAGGGCTCAATCCGACCTATCAACATGAGCTGTTGTAGCCTTCGTCCTCTGGGCTCGGAGTGTTCGACCGAAGGTCTCACCGAGCATTCGTTCTTTCGTCAGCCGTCTGCGAAGTAGTCTGACAGAAGCCGCATCACCGTTTCTCACTTTACCACCAGTTGTTCGCATTTCATCGATCACCGAGGATCGATCTTTTGGCTCTTATAATATATTACTCCTTATATTCTGACGCGTCTTTTATTATTATTATTATTATTATTTTGTATGTATCGTCGTCTCTCCCATTAACTCTCTTTCCGTTACTTTATCTACCTGTTCTTTTTTTCGCGGAAATATAAATATATCACTGTATTTTGTACTTTTTATTTATTTTTATTTTATTTTCTGTTTTTCTTTTTTTTTTTTTATATTTTATATTGTATATATATATATATATATATATATAGTTATTAGATTATTTTATGTCATGCGTTTTTAATTTTGAAAGATTTTAAAATGGAGCCCAAAGCATCGACGAGGTCGTTCTTATTTACATGATATAACATAATATATATATATATATATGTATAAATCGTATATAAATTTCTATTTCTTACTTTGTCAAATTGTTATTTATATTACACGATAGCGAACGAGAAAGAGAGAAAAAGAGAGAGAGAGACTTGGTGATTCATAGTGATTTAAGAGTGTTTCGAAAGGAAAGAAGAGGGAGATATTTTCATACGCGTCTCGTTTTTTCACGCACGTCCGATTATTTTTGGTGAGTAACAATTTCAATAGTTTGCTTTTTTTCCTTTTGTCGATATCGATCTATAGAATAATCGATTATCAAACCAATCAAATAACGTATTTCCGTTTGAATCGAATAGTTCTATCTAGTTGTAGGATTTCCTTCTGACATCGTGCATCCTCTTCTTCCCAATACCAAACAATTTTCACCAAAATTCCGGTATTTCCCTCGATTTGATCGCTGTGATTACACGAACGCGTATTTTCTTCCCCGGGGACATCTTTATTTCCCATAACGTTTACCTATTTCCCCCAATTGGTACGGCAAATTCGCGTTACTATTCGATTTAATCGTTATTTCAATCAGCCATTTCATTTTGTTATCTTTTCGTTTCGTAAAACGAGATAATCGAAATAAACGAATTCGATTTATTGTAAAATTTTTCAGGACAAAATATAATTGATCAATATTTTTCAATAATACAAATATTTGTTATTTAAATTTCTCTTTTTATAAATATCGTACATTAAAAAGAAAATAATTAATTAATATAATTTGATCTTTTGAAAAGACGTATAATAAATCTTGTTCATTATTTATTTGTTGTCAGTAAGTAAGAGTATATATATATATATAAATATATCTTTTATCTCGACGATATCATCGTAAGTTCATCGATGATAAGCGCGTTGAATTGCTTTTCAAGTTGTCTAAAATTCAAAATAAAAAGAAAAAGGTGCGACAGGAGAAGGAGAAACTGTGAAGGTTGATCGCCGTGCGAAATGAATTTTCTCACCGCGAGAATGTTGCTCCGTTCATTGAAAGGAGCCCGGAAATCTCTTTCTCCGCAAACGAAACTCGGGGTACAGTCGTTTGCGAAAATATTCTTTCGAGGAGACTTCAATTATCCGTGATCGTTCTCCTTCGTCGAAAATATACAGGGTGGTAAAGGAGCTTACAGTACTCACCGTATAGACGAATAAAAAAACTTCTAATTAACATGAGTCTTAAAATCAACCCTTTCGATGTAATTTAATTTCTAATTATTTATGAGCGTTCTCAAATATCGTAAGCTAATCTTTTAGTAATACACAATAAATGTATATAAAGAGAAATTTGTTTAGGAATAAATTAATTCGAGATTTATCGAGATAAATTTATTCTAAAAATAAGCAAAAATAAATATTAATTCGTAATATTCAAACGTATTAGATCATAGATGTTCTATTGCGAACTGAAATTAATCGGAGTAATCGAATGTTTCATACTTAATGACCTAATATCTACAAATCATAGATATTCTGCATATCTTCCTTGCATCCATTTGAATGCAATTCTAACGTCATACGATATCATAGATAACATATAGACATGTATAATATACTAGTCCTATTTCTAAACAAATTCCTCTGTTTATACGTATACCTTCGTTCGTTTATTCGTACATATACGCGTTGGTATACGTCAATACATTAGAATAGATTCTTATACATTCGTAGGATGACTTATGTCTATTGATAGATAAGTACAAAAGTCTCTTGGATTTCCGGCGGATATCCGTGATTGTCCAGTAGCTAGCAACACGAAGAACATTTATTTTTGCATAAATTATTTTCTCATCGTAGTGATAAATGATTGAAAATGAGAAATAAGTTGTGAAAATAATAATCTCTGTGAACATTTCAACGAATTGTTCTTAAGATTAGAGTCAAACGTATCGAAAACTTCTCTCTCTCTCTCTCTCTCTCTCTCTCTCTCTCTCTCTCTCTCTCTCTCTCTCTTTCTCTCTTTCTCTCTTTCTATCGTGTTCTCGATACATTATAGATTATATTTGAAATCGTCGAATTATTTCTCGAGGTTTGACGATTTAGTCGTTATAAATTCTCAGAACAAGGATGACGACGGTAGCGACACGCGACGAAGAGGTAAGAGACGTAGAGGAGGACCTGGGGCTGCTGCTCATGGCAACAACGCAACAGAGAGAACCAACGGGGCAACGTTCAAATATCGCAATAAAGTATTAAACAAAGGAATCCAGGAGGAGCTGAAGCAAGACCGCGGTTACTGAAGCGAAACGCCTCGAGTGTTTCTTCGTCTTGAAAGGACTCGGTAGGGGCCTCCATTCACAATGCATCAATGCATCAATGCATCCCTCTCTCTCTCTCTCTATCGGTTCCTTCGAAACTTCTTTAAAAGTTTTGCTCTTCTGTGATTCCATTTTTTGTTTTCTTTGATAGAATTAAAATCTGCGTCATATAGGAGTAACTGTTTCATCGTAAGATTGACGATTTGAATGTTGAACAACAAAAAAGGGAAGTTTGCATTTCGTAAAATGAAAACGCTTTAAAATCAGATCGTCGAAGTTTGTTCGATCGATTTTCCGGATCAAGTTTACCCTAATCGATTTGAAAAGGGTGGAGGTGGTGGAAAAGGAAAAAAAGGAAGGAATAAAAATAAAATGCAAACCATTAGCGACGGAAGCGAGTATCGTCGACGAGCAATCGCATTAAGTCCGCTCTTTGAAGAAGCCTAAGAGCCAGGAAGCCGAAGGTCGACGGCCGTGTCGCATTATCCTCGGTAGGACGCTTAATAACATTTTTCATGTCCTTCCAACGTGGTCAAGGAGAAGAAAAAGAAGAAAAAGAAGGAAGATTAAAATAAAAGGGTAGAAAAAAAGATAGAAAAAGAGAAAAAGATCTTCGTAGAGATCTCAACTTCCATTAATACCATCGAATCATAGGAATTTAACGATTTCATTTAAGTTCTTTTGAAAATGGATTGATAAGTCAAGTGCAACGTCACAAATTAGAGTAGAACGGAATTAGAGTTTCTCGTTTACGCTAACGAGTTTAGACTCGACGAGCATTGCCGTATACGATCTTTTTAATTTTTTCCCCTTCTTTTTTGATTCATTTCGTTTCTTTTTTAGTCGGCGCCATTACGTTTGGGGAGGAGGGAGGGAGGGAGGGGAGGATCGTTTCAAGCGAGTAAACGTCATATTTGATACTTCGGAATAACGAAAGAAACGAAACGCAAAGTAGTAGTAGCGCGAAGAACTTAGTTGATATTTTAATCTTCTTAAACTTGGCATAAGTCATCGCGATGGTAGTTCCCGTAATAAAAACATATCGTTCGTGAAAAAAGTCGCATACAAAGAAGACGGGTGGGGGATCCTTACTTGGTGCGAACCTCTGTTCGTTGTATGCGGGAAACCATGAGAATCACTGTTGGGTGTATGTCTGCCATCTCTTCCAGCGAGGGACCCATAGACTAGAGTGTAACTTAACCGCAAACTCGGTGAATCACCCGAAGGACGGTCTCACTCTCTCTCTCTCTCTCTCTCTCTCTCTCTCATTTTTTTTGTTTCTCGAGGCTCCCTCTCGAAGAACTTGAGAATATCTCGTCTTAATACCTCGAAGAGAGTTGCAATAAACTCTTTGGATCTCCGACTATCGATCCTCTCTTTAGATTTCTCTCGTCGTTGTCTTTTTTTCCTGAAGGACTTAATAAAAAAAGAAAGAAAGAAAGGAATAGGAAAGGAAAAAATACACAGAAAGAGAGGAAAAGAAAAGTAAAGAAATAAAAAAACAAGGAAAGAATTTTAGCTATCCCTGATTAAAAGTGTCTCGCAGTCTTGCCAAGTCGATTAAAGCCACTCTAAAGCGAGTAAACAAGTATTCTTATCAAGATACACCACGTACAAATGATTTTTCATTGTTACTCTTTCTTATCTTTACTAAGAGTAGGATCTGAAGATATCTGTTGTATACACAGGACCGGTACAGAGAACTCGTTGCAAAGACCAGTTGAACGCGCGTCATCAAAATTAAAACTGTTTAAACCGAAACCACGTTAACAATATATATTTTCATTCGTGTATTGGTATATATATATATATATGTATACGTGTTTCGATTCTTCTCTAAAAGCTTTCCAGACGATTTATTGTATTCATTAGCATGGAAAGTCCATTTTGTGTTGCATATCCCATCTAACTCCTACGTAGGCTCGTGTCAACTGACTCTCTGTGCTTAACCTTAGATCCCTTATATTTTATATACATATAACGTATGTGTGTGTAGGGTGATAGTAGTAGGGTGGGTGTAGTGGTCAAAATATAAAGTTTATTAAGCATTCAACTCATAATAGGTTTAATGAATCGGACGATCTCGCGTGCGCGTGTATATCCGTATGTATGCATGCATACAGGGTGCTCTAACGAAAATTCAAATACCTGAATTATTAAAGATCTAAGGATTTTCTTTTTTATCAAATTCTAAGGACGGATTAATTTTGTTTTTTAAACAGAGATAGATCCTTGTCTCATAAATTTTTCTTACTTTGGGCTAGGTGTCTCCTTAGAAATTTTAAGTGGCATATCATTTGAAAAATTTCTTCATTTTATAACAATTTGGTCGGATACTTTTGAGACACCCTATACATATATATTTATACGTGTTTGTGTATTCGAGAGAGAGAAAATTCGCGAGCCAGGTATAAACGTCAGTCGTCGTGCTTCACCGGCGAAATCGCCCGAAGGAATATTTCTTTAGAGAAAGAAACAGAATTCACGAAAGAAATAGAAAAGATGAGATTGTTCGGTAATACGTCGGTGTAATTGTGGTAGAACATGGGGTTTTCTTGATATTTTTCCTTCTTCCTCAAAGACGAGTCTAATCGTTTAACCATCTTTCTCGGGCTCGCAATTAATTATCCATTACAATTATTATTATTATTATTATTATTATTATTAATTTATTTTTTAGTTTCTTTTTTCTTTTGAATCTATAAATGAAGAAAGAATAGTCGATAACTAACTTTGCAACCTGTAATCAAATGGATCGATTCATACCCTGCGCCTTATGTGTTATTCAAATTTATGTATACGCGTAATTATATACGCGCAAATTAAATTTCAAATTGAAATATACAGGGACGTCTTAAAGTTCTTAGGGGGTTTTCTTTTTTTTTTTTGTTTTTTAGAAACTTTTGAATCGACTGTAGAAACTCTATATATAATATACCAAATTCAAATATATATGTTACCGTCATAGCCGGAAATCCGCCATTGCTAGTAATTCCTCGGCAATCTCATCAATGCATATATATATATATATATATATGAATTTGTCACAAATGCGTTCTATTTTTTTTTTTTGTTAAATTTTTTCATCCGCTCTTCTAATCTTCGATGTACCGTAATCGTTATGCATTGTAACGCGCTCGCGAAAGAAACTCTCCGCAGCAATTTCCTTTCTTTTCTTTTCTTTTCTTTTCTATTCTATTTTTTTTTTCTCACTTCCATACACCGTTATGCGGTTTTACCGTAAAAGTGTGCTATATTTGCGCCTACCGTCGCGCCGTTCCAACTTCCAATAATATTTCTAATCCTTTCTTTCTTTCTTTTTTATTTTTTTTTTTTTTTTATTTTTTTCTTTTTTTTTTTATTATCCTTTCATCATATACTATCATGGAATTAATGTATATTTCATTAATCTTTTATTTTCTTTAATTATCGACGATGCGGTTAATTATGGACGACGTGTAACATCGATAGATAGCCAAGTCACGCGAGTTTGCCTTTTACTTCTTATTTTCATTTTACAAGCGACTTTTAGATATTGCCGATAGTTGTTAATCAGATATTTTTATGAATTTAATATCGGATTTATTAGAAAATCTATTGGCAAAGGGAAAATTATTTCTCTATTGCTTTTTTTTTATTATATTATATTATATGTGTATTAATAAAGTTGAAATGGGTCTCTCTCTCTCTTTCATGTTTCTTTTTTTAATATTATACTTGTTCTTTTCATCGAGGAGATAAAGAACGTCAAAATGATATGTAGAAGATAAATACGAAGTCTTAGGTGTTTTAATCGAGACCGAGTCCAAGATTACGGTGGAAAAGCGTTTTCAGAGATACGTCTCCCTGCTTTTATTTTTTCTTTTTTTTTCTTTTTTACGTTTATGACGCTAGCGAGTTCCAATTTTAGCGGACGTACATACGAAGGAAGGCTCGCTAATGTTTCGAGCATTCGTATCTGACTCACGATGATGACATTCCTCGCATCGCTTGCCGGAAGAATTTCATTTTTGACCGAAAAATAAAGAAAATCAAAATCAAGGCAAACGTCACGAGAGAGAAAGAGAAAGAGAGGGAGGGGTTGGAAGAGTGGGCGTCTCCTTCTTTAATAAGCCGTGAAATTGAAAGGATTAAATTTTACTACTTGTTCAATCGTGAATATTTTGATTACTTTTCGCGAATATTTTTCTCTTAAACGAATTTTATTATTTCTAAAATAATCGATTTATTTTTCACAGCTTTCGATTTGACAGTTACACGAAAGCAAAAATCTTTTTTCAGTATATAGTTTTCATCGTACGAAATGCATAGAATAAAATTCGTTTTATCATGAATGATAAATAAATGTAATTTAAAAGTTGCGATTGCATTTTTTGCTCGAGGGAAAAAGATAGTAGTTCAGTTAGTAGAGTTTTTACAATAGGTGTTAGTAGAAGTTTGTCTCAAACTCGTAGTCGTATCGACGTGTCTCTTAGGTACTCTCATTCTCTCTTGTCCCTTTTGCATGGCCGAAAATACTACGAATACTGATCCTGGTGTTCGCTATAGTTATAGTCCCTGTTTGAACGATTTTAACAGCTGAAAAGCATTACTCGGTGCTGGTGCTTGTGGTGCGAACATCTTTCTCGGCGGTCGACGACCTCTTATGACGGTTTTCCTAATGATCCGTTTGCTAGCTGGACTCTAGATGCGTTCCAGGTATCGTAAAGTTGCTTCTTTGAAAACGATTGCTACATCGAAAGTCTTCCCTTCGGTTTGCTACAACTATTTACAACAATTGCGAGAAAGGAAATGAAAAGATTTCATTTTTAATAGAAGTCATCATCTCCTTCTCCTTTTCCTCCTCATCCCTTACCCCTCACCACTAAAGAAAACTTTCCTTTACTTCTAACTTTGTGACACTTGAACGTGTCATTGAAGAATTTCGTCGAATAAATCAAACGGAAATATTTCGAGCGGTTCGGCGTATCACGGAACGGAATGCGAGCAAAATAAATTGGATCTTAGCCAAAGAACAGCCCCCCAACGTTTTCTCTTTCTCTCTCTTTCTCTCTCTTTCTCTCGGAAGATATCAGTAGGTACTTATTTCTTGGTAGGATCATTCAAAGAACATTTTCCGTCTCTCGTAAAAATTTTCAAAGGATTATTTAGAAAATTATGAAAATATACGAGTAATATAATCGAGACGGACCACACGACCCTTTGTGCGATGTTTCGCACCACCTTGTATTCATCAACCCAGACTGTCGGAGCTTGGGTGATGTCATCCTTTAAATTCTCTTATGGGGAGTGGTTAATCGTCGCGGGACGAGCAAAAATATCAATTATTCTCTTTCTCTTTCTCTCTCTCTCTCTCTCTCTCTCTCTCTCTACATATACTATACGTGCTCGCGTTTATATTTTCCACATGCTTTTAACAAACGTTATACACGCACCATCTGGTATGCTTCCTTGTTCGTTGGAAAGTGTCGACGCGTAGCCCTTAGCCACGTTTATTATTATGTTTACGTTTTAATGAGAATCACGACGAGAAATTTTTCATCCAATTGCGATAATCAACAGGAATAAAATTCCATAGAAATTCATTAGAATTCGTTATTGATAATTCTAACGTTGCTGAAAAAGGAGAGAAGGTATGAGAGCTTGGAAATTGGATTGTTCGTCACGATTCTATTGCGCACGCACCAAACGCGCACAAAACACGTTCCTAATTAGTCGACTTGGGTTGCGTTGGTATGTCACAATTATTTCCTTCGTACTATTCGTCCAAAGGCACGTACCTTACATTATTCCCAATGTAACAAACGGATCTTTCTTCGGAACAATAGTTTGTACTTTTTAAAAAATGTCTATTATTTTTCTACAAACTAACAAAAAAAAAAAAAATAGAAACGTCGACGTGTTGTATATTTGATAAACGCTTTGAAATTTGTTGAATTTACCGAGACATATAGTTAGAAACAAATTATACGGTAACTGTACTCCTACCGGTATTCGTCACTTCCGGTTTGAATTTCGCGTTACGAACGAGGGAAGTATCAACTTTGTTCTACATATATACTCTCGTTAGTCCCTAATTCTTTCTCTCCCTCTCTCTCACTCTTGCTAATTTTCATTATAAAGTCAAAGTTATTTAGAGAAGGGAATTTTATATTTTAGTAAAAAATATAAAATATATATATATATATATATATATATATATATATATATATGCGAGAGATCTTGGAAAAGTTAATTACACGAAAAACAGGTATTACATTTTATCGTTACGAATGGGAATGATAAACGTAAAGATAAACACAATAGTGTAGGGAAGAAATTAGAAAATAATATACATATATAGTATATATATTCTATAAGATTAGAATTAAAAGAAACGTTACGCAAATTGGAGCGCCGGATTGTATTCGAAGTATCTTACAGGGAGAAAGGCTCTCTTAAAGTCGGACAAACTGAAATCGCTCAGCCATAATGATTATACTACGTTCTTAAATTCTCCGACTCTCATAAAGTTAAAAAAAAAAGAAGAAAGACCATATAGATATAGAGAGAGGGCGAAAGAGAGAAAGAGAAATAGATAATAAAATAGAATAGAATAGAAGAGTAAAATCGTTCACTCGAGTACAATGGAAAGGCAAGGAAGATGAGCAAAGAGAGATGAGATGCATCGTTCGGTTCCGCTTCACTCTGATCGCAATTGCCGAAGCTAAACCTTAGAAAAGAAAATAAGTACAGTCGTTCCACTCGAGAAACGTCGAAGAGAGATAGATATGTTCATCTATTTTATGCTTGTCTAGACAAACCGTTCGTTCGGTCCTTTCTAGCTTCTCTCTCGTTGATTGCTGACGATTATATCCGTCGTCTTTCGTCGCGTGTCGGCGAACTTAAATCGTGTCGCGTCTATTAACTGTGGTCAAGGTTTTACTTATTGTTAGTCAGATATCGGAGAACGGTAAGCTCAATTAGGGTATCTAAAACCCCTCCTCCCCAACCACCCCGTCATTGTCATTGACTCTACTTCCTTTCCTTCTTGATCTATCTCTCTCTCTTTCTCTCTCCCGTTATTTCTTTTATTACATTCTTTTTGACTTCTTTTTTATTACGTTCGATTCAACTTTATAACACAATCGATTGATTAATAATTCAGTAGTAAATTTAATATGTTTGAATATATATTATATATATGTGTGTGTTTTATAAATTTGTGCATTTGGTATTTTGATATTATGGTATTTTCCGTCTCGTCAAATAAATTGCTCGATCGGTCTTTAGTTGTTAACAGGGACGAAAACGATTATCGATTAGATGAAAATAATGTTAAGAAAAGAAGAAGAAGAAGAAGAAGGACGGGATCGATGTTCTAGCCAAGGAGAAAGGCATCTTTCGAGTTAGGAGCAAGCCAATGCACTCGGCCATGAATACCTTGTTCTCGAATTCCTGGTTAATGCAGAAAAGAAATCGGTGCTAAGCTTATCGTACCATTCACCGATTATAAGTTGAAAATATGAACGAAGAGAAATTCAGTATCTCGCCAGGCTCGAGCCGCGAGTTACACGGTATTTTCAACGTGTTCTCTTTACTTCCGTTTGTGTGTGTGTGTTTTTTTTTTCTTCTTTTATTTTCTTTTTGTCATCAATAATCTTATCCAAAAGCGATTAATTAAAACATTTTGTTCTTTTTGTTTGCTTTTTTTGTTTGTTTTTGCAATTCGTTACAAGTGTTATTTATTTATTAAACGATGAGATAATATGTCGTGTTCGTTATAATTAACGATCTTGCGGTAACATTAATTTTAGTGTAAGTCTTAATAAAAGGGAAGTTCGTTATCGTTGATCGTTGCATAGAAAAGCGACAGATTAAAAGCAGGTGAGGGCACGTCTAGCTCGAAGTGACACCAATGCACAATATCATCGGATTTGTCGTGCATCCATAATATTCTCCAATTATCCCGGTGAGTCATCGAGTCTCCGTTGCAAAGCAGCAGCAGCAACAGTGCAGGCAGGGCCCTGCCTGTATGTGTCATCAAGATCGAACGGATGGCATTTGTTTAGCACCTTTCAATGAATTATTTCATACGGGATCATCGTCGTTATCATTTGGAATCGTCGATACGACGAAGATCGTTAAATAAGAAAAGAAAATGAGGAGGAAAACGGTTCGCATAGTTACGCAAAGAACCCTTACGCTAGAAGTAATTACAATATCTTCGTTAAAAAGGAAAAAAAACAAATATTTGTCTTATTGTTAGTATTTTTGTAAAGAACTGCTCTTATTGTCATCGCCGTTTGCAGCCTCCGGCGTAACTCGTAGTTGTTATTTATCGAAGTCGACGACGTCGTTAGTGAAAATATCCCCTACGATGAGAATCTTAACGAGTCTTTTTAAATATCTCAGAGTTTTCGTTGATCAATAACGTCGTATAAAAACGTCGAAAAAATAAATCTAATATCGTTTTACAATATAGGAAAACAAATAGAAAATCATTAGATAGATAGTTGTCAATACTTTAATCGGTTATTCGTTTTACGATATATCCGGGTCCTTTGGGGATCAAAAGAAATATTTTCCCTAGGATCGCGGACACTCGTCGACAGGGCTTCAGAGATTTTCCGGTCTGGTATTTTGGCTAGGTTCCAACGCGCCAAGTTTTTCTCTACAACCCAATACCATAGGGCTGATACTCAAATCCTATTTATTTGTCGTAGAGCTTATTACATCTTCGTTCTTTTTTCTTTCCTTCTCCTACCTTGTAACATAAAGACGTGTTTGATAGCGAAATAGAGAGATTAAAACATTCCTTTACTTCTTCGACATCGACTTGTTCGAATATCTGTCATTCCATTCGAATAGTATTGAATTCTTCCTAACAAATTTGATTATCTCGATTAACGTGGTGATGGTGGTGGTGGTGGTATTTCGTTAACCAATTATGATTCTTCTTTTATCAAATAGAACGCGCGAAACGAATCGTATTAATCTCTTTATAAAAGGGATACGAGAATAGGGTTAAAATCTGTTTATATGTATCGTTCATACACTCGTGCAAAGTTTTATGATGTGTACTCGAAAATCGAGGGCCTGATATACGCACGCGTTTTTACGTATCGACGTCAGGTTCTTGGTGATTCATGCTCGTGGAATGTACGATGTGGTAATCGTCATGAGCAGAAACCGTGAAGAGAGAAGGAGGAGGAGGAGGAGGAGGTGGTACTAGATTGGAGGTACAAGAAGAAGCAATCGACGTAGCGTCTGCACGCTTCGCCGATTCCCTTCCACCATTTCCACTTCTCCGAGAAGTCGCCCGGATGTTACGTCACGTTTGACCCGGTGCAACTTGGAGTCTCCTCCGCAGCGCGTTAGCTGTGCACATTGCTGCACCAGGCCTCTTTACATATATACCGGTTTCTGTCCCTATAATACCTAAGAGAGAAGATGTTCATTTATCCGATATCAATCCTTATATTATTATATATATATATAAAACCTTTTGTTTCATACGAATTTCTTTTATCTCGATATTTTGTTATGTCGATTAAAGGAATGCTCGTTTGTCAAGAAAACAGCTAATATGATATTTTAATGAGACGGAACGAAAGTACACAATCATCGTTGTCCTGAGAAAACAAACTAAAAACCTTGGCACAGCTCTTTATGTATTATACACCACAGTTACTTTTCGATATTGTCCTCGAATAAAATCATTGACATCGTTTCGGACAAGTTGATCGTATCCATAACCGGTACGATTTATCTCGATTGAAATTATCCTGTTGCTATTTCTATGTCTCTCTTTATTTCTCGTCTTTTGAATAGAATAATTAAGTTATTTATCGAGTGTACGCGATATAAGTTCGACGTTAACGAGTTTCACACTTTGCGCGAGATTATTTATAGTTATAACGTTAGTATGATTAAATGGTCGGACTAATTAATGGATTATAAACTTGTCGCTGCCCAACCCTAGGAGATAAAAAAGAAGAAGAGGAAACTAAAAAAAAAAAGAAGAAAAAAGGGCGTGTTCGTTTAGAATTACTCAGCACGCTAGGAAGAACTAGCACGTGTGGCAAATCGGTGCTATTTTCTAACCTTGCTCCAATCTTAACCCTTTCTCTCTCTCTCTCTCTCTCTCTCTCTCTCTCTCTCTCTCTCTCTCTCTCTCTCTCCCTGTGTACTTTTAATGTAATTTTCGAGCACGTTGGTCGTTCTCGTTAGCAACCTTTGTCTCGTTACCCTATAGCAGCCAACATAATAGGTAAAACATTTTTCATTTGACGTCGATCGTATAGACTTTAGTAATTCGAGAAGAAAAAACAAAATTCAATTTCTTGATAATCTAAAATTCCCATGAACGAAAGCGAACACGAAGAATTTCATCTTCTTTGGAATTAATTAATCGTTAATAGTCCATAACATTTTCTAATTATCTTTGCTTAATTGTTCGCAGCATGCATATATCGAGCTACGTTTCAATTAGATTATAAAGGCAAGTATAATACAAGGGGTCTCTCATGTTTCCGAACATGAACTATACGTTGGTAGAGTGAAGTAACGAGCAACCGAGCAGGACCAGAAAACCGGTATGGAGTTTTATTCGACGAGAGACGGGAGATAAGCCCTTCTTCTTTCCCTTTCTTTCTCTCTCTCTCTCTCTCTCTACACCCCTCCCTCTCTACTCTTCTCGTCTCTTTGGTATTAATCGTGCAAAGAATTACGTAGGTTGTAAGAAACTCGTTAGGTACCAAATACTTTTATTCGAGTACACCCACCGGAATCGTGATTTTGTGAGAGAGGAAAAAAATCAAAACAACAATCTTTTCTTATCAATTATATTGTATCTTTTTTCTTTTTTTTCTTTTTCTTTTTTTCTTTTTTTGAAAGAAAGTTTAGAAAAAATTGAGAAGAGGGGGGGGGATTCCTCCATCGATCAATGTTCATTCTCGCGTATGATATATCGACGTATAGCAAATCAACGGACCGTGAGAACTCGTCGATTCTTCCATTAACAAGAAGAAAGAATCCTAACTGTTCGTGCCTTTCGATAGAAGTTACATATATATATATGTGGATATTGGAGAATAGTATTGAAAGGCCAACTCAAAGTTAAAACGAAACAATGCTATTGCGAAGTCGATTATTCCAGTAAAAGTTTTAGAATTTTATCCAAGCTGAACTTTGTCTTTTTGAACTTTAGTTTCTCACACATACATCATTTTTTTTTAGTTAGTCGAGTTAGTTATCTCGAGATTAGCGTTGGTTTCGATATCGTGTATATAATAAAAGGAAAGTTATGTATGTAAGCAGGAGAAGAGATGTAAGCCAAAGAAACGTTTTATGCATGAAGGGTGAATCCTACAAATACATATATTAGCTAGGATCGAAAGGGGATTCTGTTATTTCTCTTGGGGACAGAACATGTAGCAAATCTCATTGAGGAAACTTGGATTGTAGAGATGTTTGATTTTCACCTTTAATAGTAAATCAGAAAAGAACTGTATACTATGTTACTTGAAAACAGGAATCTCGGTGGTCGAAGGGGAAAGAGGTAAAGAAGGAGGTAGTAGAGGGAGGTGGTTGGTTGGTTGGTTGGTTGGTTGGTTGGTTGGTTGGCTGGCTGGCTGGCTGGCGCGAGTCATCATCGATCGTACTCGTTAAAAAACTTTCTACGGTGAAAGTCCGCCGGGGTTTCTCGAATGCAGAAAGAAAAAAATAAATGACTCTTACGTGGCGTATCGGTGAAAATTTGCCGATCGAACGGCGATTTCGCTCGCTCGACGGCTTCGAGTTTCTCTTCTCTGTGGTCTTCGACTACTTGAAAATCCTTGATGTTTCTATTGTACGAACCGCGCAATATGAGATTTCTTGTAGAACCACCTATCTCGATATCTAATATCTAAAAATGATAGAATAAGAAAAAAGAAAGAAAAGAAAAGAAAAGAAAATATTTTATGTGAAAGGAGTATCAAAATAAAAAAAAAAGAAAGAAAAGCAGAAAGTATTGTTATAAAATAATAAAAAGTATTTGAAAAGAGAGAGATGCGTCCGGTTCCTTAAAAGATGAAGAAGGTTCGCGCGTAGCAACTAGTTGGGGGTAGCGAGAAGGAAAGGGTCGCCGAACGATGACATTGGTTAGCGAGGGTGAACGCTGGCCAATGAGATTGCTCGGTTCTTTCTCTCTCTCTTTCTGTCTCGGTTGACGGCGAGCGAGGGTGGCGTGACTCATCGGTGCGTTACGGTTCGCTTCGGCGTTCCCTCGGTCTCGCTCGGTCTCGCTCGGCGGTGGCGACATCCGGCGGTAAGGGAACGCTCCGCAGTCGATCGCGACACGCCACGCCCGGCGCAACACTCGAGTTAGGCGGACTCTGCGATTACAAGTAGTTCCTTATATTATTTCGCGATTTCGATTACGCGCGCTTTCTCTTGTAATCATTTAATTATAAATCGAAGTAACCTCTCGTCTCGTTTCGTTTACATTTTCATCTTGTTTCAAGAAGAAATAATCATTTAATTATAATCAATCCCCTTCTGATATCTCATCTTTACAAACGCGCGCGCCAGACTCGTTGGAGTCTGCGCGAGCACGCACGCACACATCTCGCCACAAGTTTGCTTTGCCTACGACAACTTCGACCGGCTTAGGTGACAGACCGATTAGTGTTATTGTGCCACACGTCTTATCAACGAAAACTCATTTTTTACAACCACTCACCCGAGCCCCCAACCCCACCCCTGCTCTTTTTGGGAAAGTGAGTCCTCCCTATCAATTATTTACTTATTTTTTTTTCTACTTTCCTTTGTATTTCAAATTTTTGGATATACTTCGAAGGGAATTGAAACGGTTTTCAAGTCACCGCTTATGTTTGTTTGTTTGTTTTTTTTTTTTTCTTTTTTTTTCCATTGGATTATCTGCGAGTTCATAATCGAACTACTATTATTGGTCGATCTTTTACGAATGTTTGTTGTATCGTTCAGTCGAAAGTATTTCAAATTGTATTCAACATGCAATCTATAAATCTTATTAACGTCTTGCATTTTAACACTTTTTTTTATGCTTCGTTATATTTTCTAATCAGATAGTAAATATCTACTTTTTATATATATAATGTATTTAATATATGTATAAAAATCGCGTTTATTCGTCTAACAGTATTAAAAGAAACAGGAAGAGCGAAAGGAACTTATAAATTGTCCGCGAATTTTCCTCGGTCGGTAACTCGCCGTAACACGCGCCATACACACGCACATACCTACATACATACATTTCTATAGATATGAAAGTATATAAGCCACGGAGCATGGAAACTATAGATGCGGCGCTTAATTGCATTTTACCTTATCATAAAACGCGATTAAATCTGTACAGAGGCGTGGCTAAGAACGAAACGTCGGGGTGGGAGAGGGGATGAGTTTAGTTTTATTTGATCTAATCGTTGATAGAAATATTTCAGGAAATTTATCATTTTCTTGGAATCCTCCGTCAATCTATATTTTTTTTTTTCGATATCAAATACATCATGCTTTGAACGTGTGTAACGTAATACTATCTTTAGGGAAGAAAAGAAAAGAAAAAAAGGTAAAAAAGAGACCGAAAATAAAGAGGATCGAATCTAAGAGTATTTCTCAAAAAGGGAAGCTGCGATATAAAAATCGCATCTAACAAATATGCGTCCACAAGGGAGAAAAAAAGAAAAAGAAAAGAGCCGGTCAGGGCCGACGAGCAGTTCAACGATCGTTCCGCGGATGGGACTTGATTTATGCGCGAGCTATCTGCATAATTCATACAGTTATACGGAACACGATGTAACTAGAGAGAAAAAGATAGATAGAAAGAGAGAGAGAGAGAGAAAAAAAAAGATAGGAGAATTAGATGGTTAGATGCATCGAGCCATCGAGCTTAGAATTAGTTGACGCGCGTGAACGCTCTCGATGTGTTGATCGCCGATAATTGCAAACTTGTTAATGGTGTTTTATGAATCACCAGAATGAGTCAGCACAGCGTTGCTAGACACTTAACGTTAGACTCGTGAATGAATGTTTTCGTCTATCATTTCCATATCCTTTCGCATGGTTTAGGATTTTCGTGCCGATAAGTACGAAATATCGATTAGAAACAAAGGTGCAGAATGACGTCACGATGAGAATTAGGGGTTGTTTTGATGAATAAATTTGGATGGCGTGATCGAAAAACTTTCTTCCTGTCTATCCACGGAAATGATAACATTCATTTTCTGTCCGAATGAAATTCGTCTAATTCTATTTTCTAGATAAAGATTATCGTTGAGAAAGCAGGCTTATTTGTCATTTCAATTGATATACTCGAGGAGGAAGAAAGAGTTGTCACGCGTTTTTGCCAAATAGGGGTGCCGAACAACCCTCCGAAATAGCACGTTTAAGTGGATCGATAAAAAAAGGGACTTTCGTTTAGACTTTTATTTAGTCGTTTAAAAAAATGGAATGAATGAGATTCGTAACATATATATATATGTAAATGTATATATATATATATATATATATATATT
>NW_014569685.1:42089-65068 GCF_001313835.1 Polistes canadensis | reverse complement strand
ATATATATCCATATATATATATATATGGATGTGTATGGATTTTTATATCTAACGAAATTGAAAATTGGATGCACTTAGATATAATATAATATTGTATGCATCTGTAAATGCATATCTTTTACCTATAAGGGACTTGGTAGAAAGTGGACAAGCGAGAAGAGTATACGTATCGTCTAGAGTACTCCCCCGAGTGCTTTTTGAATAACATCTTTCCTCCTTCATTGTCTACCCTCTGCCGTAATATCGCGGTTGCCGCGTAATCTAATATTTCCGTGTAATTTAAACTCCTTCGTAAAGAGCGAGTTGCGCGGTGGAGCAGTGGTTTCTCGGATAGAATCCGAATCGAGCCACGATCCTCTAGTAAAAATATAGACAGACTGATGTGTTCCGCTTCGTGTTTCGTAAGGAATACCATTGAGGATGTTTTCTGAACGAATGAGTCTTGTTGATATAGATCGTTTTCGATAAAAAAAATAAAAATAAAATAAATGAGAGAAAAAGAGAAAGAGAGAGAGGGTGGTGGTAATCGTTGTTCACTAAATAAAACTATCTTTGTTAAATATGATTCGTTTGATTTGTTATCTATTGAAAATATAAATGTCCCGTATGAATGTAAGAACAAAAAGGATTCGTATATATATAAGTAGAAAGAGTGTGTAGGTCGCGTTAATCAGATCAATTAACATAATTACTCTATTTCTCGAATGTATCGAAAAAGGTTGGTATAGTTATTTCCTTTTATGTTTAATTGGTATTAATTTGCGATACTGAAATTGAGACTTTAATCTTTACACTGTCGCCTTTATTGATATTCTTTATCTTTTAAACATCTTGATAGACTATCTTGACCTGAACATTTAATCGCGTGGATTTAATTAAAATGACGTGTTAACTCTTAATGGAGTCGTTTATATTTTTGTCTGGAACGTTCACTCGTTTAGTTGGTTGGTTGGTTTGTCGCGTCGTCATCATCGTTATACGAATCACGTTTCGTTTATATTGCGACTGTCGATAAAAGTCCTTCATCGATTTCCAAAAATGGCAACTTATTTTTAACGAAATCGAGCTCCGTAAAAGAACGCCGAGCTGCGAGGCGTGTTCGAGCAAAACGTCTTGTCAGATCGTGCCACGTGAGTCATGAGATAGGATTTCTCTGTCGAGAAATCATTTATGTTCGTTCAGCGACCCCTCTCCTCCTCGAAACTTGCCGTTCCTCGTATCGGTGATCGCAAATAAATAAGATAATGCGGGTTATTTCTCAAAATTCGCTTTATTTATACAATTACAATATTTTCTTTTTTCATTCGCATCAATGTATAAATTCTCAGATGACATTAAAGACATATTTCACGGTGCATCCTTGTATTCCTTATATTGTTAAGATTAACAAGAAAAATATGTAGAAAGGGAGTGGAGAAAATTCGCAATGGAGAAAGAAAAGAAAGTTGCTGTTATTAATGGTGAAATAAATTACGACTCGACTCTGGATCCACCAAGATTTCATTTCGAGCCTAGCATTCGCTAGATCCACCACCGTTCCAATCATTTCTTATGAATTCACCATAAACTTTTCTTTTCGATGAATGGATGGATGAATGGCAAGATGCCAGAAGACAGCAGGGACGTTATCGACATTGTTTCTAAAGTCTCATTCATATAATCATTCATTCATTCTACCGCGCACGGAAGGATATTTTTACTTCGATATATAGAAAGATTTATTCTTTCTCATCATTTTTATTATTAATCATTAAACGATGTCATTAAATATTAACTAACTTTGTTTTTATGTAGATAAAAAATGTCAATTATGATAGCCTGAAATGAATAATATTCTATTATAAGAGATTGTTATAAATGCATAACGCGTTGGATCTTTATTGAATCGTTCGCATTAACGATGTTAAATGCGTTTAAATTTGAAATACATTATTATTCTATTCTCGTAATGTCTAACATTACTCTAATTCGCTAGATGATCGTACACGCCCATTCTTTCCTTATTTCGCTAAAACATTTCTAACACTTTCTTACGCAGAAAAGGAAGTGTCCGGAGTACGAGGAAACTGATGTGATTGGTATGATTATAGCCATGAGTCAGATTCAATTATACTTATTAATAGAAATAATCAAGTAAAATATTCAAGGGAGGCACGAGAAATGAAAAGTCTGTAGAAGATATTTTTTAAATAAACGGAGAAACGAAAAAAGTATTACTTCATCAGAGATACAAATATTTCGAAAGAGAGAGAGAAAAAAAAAAAGAAAAGAACACGGAGGGACGGTGAAAAGAAAGAGATAAAATTCAACGCGATTAAAACTTATCGTTAAAAATAGAAACGTCGAATTTCGTTTTCTTTTGAAATTCGCACGATTGCTTTTGGTCTATCCAAGATTTTCATATTTTTATCTATATAGAAAAGGGTGTAGGTGGTGGTGGTGGTATAGAAAAGGGTGGTATAGAAAAGGGGTGCAGCCAGACGAGGATGACGGGCTCGCTTAAAAACGAACGTTTCTGCGGATGAAATCGTCTGGGTATCGAATCGAAGAAAAGAAGGAGGTGGGTGGGAGAGACCGAGCAGCGTTAAGGGAGAAAAAGAAGAGAACAAGTGTGCAGGATGGTGATGGTAGTGGTTGTGGTGGTGGTGGTAGTGGTGATGATGGTGGTCGTCGTCGTCGATGTGGCGCCCTTGCGAAAATTCGTCTGAAAGTCACGGGAATTAATATCTGATGAGGGATGGATGCTGCTTGCTTCTCTGGCAACGTAATAAAGTCACTAGAGCGTGAGCGAGAGAGTGGAAAAGCAGATGGAAAGCGAGCTGTGTACAAACGAAAGAGACAGATAGACAAACAGGCAGGCAGGCAGACAGACAGGTGGAGATAGAGGGCGGCAGGGGGAGGGGAAGGGGGTTGGTAGGAGGAGGATGGATAGAAGGGGGAGGGATACAGATGATGGAAATGGAGGAAGAGAGAACGTCTACGCAGGCGTCGAAACGAAGAGTGCAGCGTGGGTCAATGCACCTGAAATCAGGGCCGCACGTTGCCGGGGTGCGGATTATGGAGGAACATTTTTTTTCCATCCCTCGAATTTTCTCAAACACCCATCGAGTCTCTTAGAGTTATCGCCGTTGTATCGAAAAATCCATTCGAAACGTATGCCTTTTATTGACAACAGGAACACACGGTGGTAGTCGTCTATGAATGTGTGACCGTAATGAAAAATATCATAATTCTCCTCAAACGTATTCGCTCAATGGGTTTATAAAGAGAAATGGGAACGGGTTTCGCGTGTCGGTCGGATGATTGACAATGTTACAACGATTGAATTTTAGACTTCACTTTTGGACTATTCAATGGTTTTGATTATTATGTTGTTTTTCAATGTAAAGTTGAATCTATTTATATAGAGAGAATATTTATGTCGCCGTTGTAAGGATAACAATCCGTTATTCAGTCAACATCGATGAACTTAGAATTTACGTAATCGCGATGCCGAGAAAAGTATGATTCACAGTTATCAAAACGATAGCACATATTCCGTAATAGACATGAACGCAAAGCGTTGATGTAAATAAAAACGCTTGTCGGTGATAAGTGAACGAATCGAGAGATTACTTATAAAACGAAATCCAATCAACAATATATATATGTATATATATATATATATATATATATATATATATATATATATANTAAATTAAGTCACTTTACCTAAGTACCTCGTGGTTGTATTACATTAACTTTCATCGTATTTGCTGGCCTTCAAGTTATATATATATATTTATATATACCAGTTGTTTCTCTGTTTTTCTTCCAGACGATCCAAATTACGCTGTAACGAGCTTGATAAAAGCAGCCAAACACGCAGGCTCGTTGGACAATATTACAGCGATTGTAGTCTTCTTAACGGCACCGAGTGATATAGCAGCGAGGTCGACCGACGTAAATTCTGTTCTTGTCGTGAAATCGATGAAAAACATGGCCTTAAATAATCCATACGTACAAAAGGATCTAAGCGATGGCATGTTCTTTAAGCAGATGAAGCAATACCAACAGCAGCATCAGCAATCGTACGATAACGATCAAGAAGAGATGCACGCTAATGGATCGGATGAAACGCCAATGGATGACGGTGGTTTTCACGATGAGATAACTTGTGGAGGTGCTGATGGAAAACACGAAGAGAACGATGCCGCGGATTACATTTACGAGGATCTTGGACCAGAGACTGACGTTGATGCTGTCGATGACGCGAATAATACAGACAACGTGGACGATGTTCTCGAAAATCCGCTTCTCGACAATGCTCCTATTATTGCAGACAATTTCTCGCACGGCATTTCCCAGAGGGACAAAAATATGCTTAAGGACGAGAACAATTTCCAGGAAGATAATACAGACCTCAAAGTTACTCTCGAAACGACGACCCTTGACGACGAGGATTCGTCGGCCAACAACGATATCAGTAAGTATTATTTTGTTTCTCTTTCGACACTTCATTTTTGTACTTTAATGTGAAATCAACGGTACGTCCTTATCGTTCTTTCCAAAATATTCCAAACCCTTACTCTCCCTCCTGTTAACATTCTCTTCTAATTCTTATTATATTAATGAATGATCGATGATCAAGAATGTAATCTAGAATCAGACGAAGCTAATCAACTTTAACAAAGTTCGAACTGCTTGAACTCGTTTGTATGAAAACTATTTGAGGTATAGATTTTCGTTAGACCCTTTTCGTCACGGTAATATTCATCAGCAAATGAATCTTGTCTTAAGCGTGCAATAGAGTCTCGCGTATCTGCTAGATATATATTAATATATATTCCCGGTAAAAATTTACATCAACGGCTCATTAGCCTTTCGTTTGTGAATCCGTTAAGTTTTATATCGACTTTCGTCTCGCTCATTATTTCCAATTGTTCGCGCGTTCGCGTTAGGCATAGCTCTTATTCTTTCACCGTCCCGGCAAGCTCGAGTGAGAAACGCCGAGTGCACGCTTAAAAAGAACAAATTTTATGCTTTTGGATGCTATTTCGATGCGAAGAGAGAAGCTACTGGAAAGAGGGTTGTTACTTATTTTAGAAACGGTAGAGCGAGCGACACGCCCGTCGTGTCACCGTCCTCGTCGTTTTCATCTTCGTCTTCATTCTCGTCCTCGTCCTCGTCCTCGTCCTCGTCCTCGTCCTCGTAGTCGTTCGAAAAGAACCATTTTTTATTCCTATATTCAAACTATCTACTTTTTTTTTTAATTCTTTTCTTACAATTAAACTCATCTCGGGGTGATATTTATAACACGTACAAGACAATCGCGCTAAATTTCGTCTCCCATGTAAAAAAGATACCTTATAATCCATATATATATATATATACTCTTTTAGGGATTATTTTGTTCGTTGTCCTTATAAAAATGACGTCCAAACTTTTCTAACTTAATATTTGACGAAGCATTCGGCCCACTTTCCGCCTATACTTTGACTTTCACCAGCTCGTGCCAGTCAGTGCACTTCCTGCACTGATTGTCGTTCGCCGACTCGCAAATCAGATCAACGCTCTGGCCTTCTCTCTTTTAAAAACCGCAAATGCCTTCTTCTTTTCCCTTATCTCTTGCTCTTTCTTTCTTTTCATTAACTGCTAGTGGTCGTTAGTCGACACATCATAACTACGAACGGATGGATACTCGCTTTTAATTACTCTCGAATGAAACCACATTTTCTATAAGCGATATAACTTCATCGGCAATCATTCATTTAAGTATTTGTCGTTCTATCTATTTTTCTCGGACGATTCCAATTTCCGCATTCTCTTTGTCAAAAAGAAAAACAAAATGCAACGTCATATTATCAATTCCGTCTTGTTCTGTTTCTGTTAATTTTTTACGCACTAACGTTGATATTGATCGATACGAATTTCAAAGATTACGTTGTCATCGACGTAATCCTACGTGGAAATCAATTGGATCAATGTTGTTAATATAATTCTAAATAGTCGACTGTATTTTTGTTACTCTTAACAATGATACTTTATTGGTCGTATTAGAAATACCAACGATGCTTCGTATATTTGGTTAGGAATGTTGGCCTGAATTTGACGCTAGCTCGTACATACCTAAGCGCATTCTCTTACGTTAGTCCGATCAATCATTTTCATTGATTTTCGTTAATTACCATAAAAGAATCAATTAAACGAATTTGTTTATTTACATTTAATCATATGATAATTTAATTTAATCGATAGAAATAGACAAACGTTGAAGTAGCCAATTTATATCGCGATTTGATTGGACGTTCAGTTGAGAGTAGACGAAAAGTGGTCCATGAATCGATAAAAAAAAAAAAGAAAATAATCGAGGATGAGAAAACGCGTTTGAAATGATCGCGATCGAATTCGGCGCTTCGTATGCGCGCGCAGGCCAGACGAGAGACAGAGAGCGCTATTGGTCGCCGAGCCGGGAGGTCGAAACCAATGAGAATCTGTGGCGCGACGTGTGCGCGACGATTGCGCGACGATTGTGCGACAAGACGGTGTAAGGAGGGGGATTCCGGCAGTTGGTCTCTTCGAAGCTCTTACGTTCTACCAAATGTGCGTCTTCTTTCGAAGTCCTCTTTACGGTGGTATTTTTTCAAAGTGTCTTTCACACTAAAGTTTCGTCAGAAGTCTCGTTTTCAACTTTTTTCCTGTTGTCGCCTTATTGTTTCTAGTGGCTTTTTAACGTCGTGATAAAAAAGGATACGATTCGTGAGTATTTTTCAAAGCGTTCTTAACCTACAATTATTCCCTTTTTTTTTTACATTTGCCGGAATAAAAGAAGGAATAGAAAGAAAAAGAGAAAGAGAAAGAGAGAAAGAATGAGTACAAAAAGAAACAAGGGAGAGAAATAAAGAAAAAACGTTCGGTGAGGTACGTTTCTAGCACGTCCACCATAACTTTCTAAAGCTAGCTTGCGAATTTAAATTTGGAACGGATGCCGGCCGGCGAGTCTTCGTCGTCGTCGTCGTCGTCGTCGTTAGAGAAAAAGAGTAAAAGTTGGTGCGCACTCTCCGTCTCTCGATCAGAACCTCCACTGGCGAGTTCTCGAGAATGTTCGATCGGGGGTGACAGGTGCTCGCGAAAACTATCTTTCTCTTAACGGAATTGCATTATATTATCTTTTTCCTTCATCTTTCTCTCGTAATTTATATTTTCTTTCTTCTTTCTTTTTCTTTCTCTCTTTCTCTATCCTTCTCTATCCCCACCTTTCTTCTCCTTTCTTTATAACTCGCCCTGTTCACATAGGCGTAGCACTTCGCGTACGATGCCAACGTCGCAACGTCTTTTCTTTATTCTTCCGACACGGTTGGTGTAACCGTGAGAAAAGAGAAAAAAAGAAGAAGAAAAAACAAATGAAAGATGCCGCTTTATAATTGTATGCATAGGATTCGGAATAAAGGGGGGGAATTAGGCCTTTTTAATTTCTCCAAAGGATTTATGCTAGCGCGTAGAGAAATTAAGTTATTTGGAATTTTCTTTTCTTTCCAACAACCGACAACACAAAGCTTTGCATTATCGTGTTTACATCGGGGATATATCGTTAAATGATCATATTTTTTTTTTTTTTCGATAATTCGAAAATTCGTTCATTTTGTATTTATTGACTTTATTACATATATATGCTATGTGTGAAGCGTTTTAAAACAAAAAAGCTAATTCGCCGTATTAAAAATACGAATGATAACTTGTGTGTTTGTTTACGAACAAAATTCAATGTTTCGCTATCTATAATTTATCAAATGTTGGACATCTCTTACAAATTAACTTTCGTCGTCGTTCTTAAAATCATCAAATCTTGATAGAATAATTTCGTTGATTTTATATTATAAGAAGTACAACAGGTTCGAAATATAAATTAATGACCCTCGTCGGTCGCGATCTATTTATTTCATCGTACTACTCTCTCTTTCTCTCTCTCTCTCTCTCTCTCACTATCCCACGTGTGAGTGCATTTGCCATTTATCTCTCAGCTTGTGTTGATGTTTCCTATCGCAAAAAGAACGTACTTATCGTACGGATTCATGTACTCTCCACCGACACGTTCGACGAAATATACAATGGAAGCTTTTCATAGGCGCGTGCTGGCACGTACGAGCAAGCCAGCTCAATACAATGTGGTGACTACTTCACAATTGTTAGCCTTGAATATACGACGATATACATATATACACATCTTCCTTTAGTTTGCCATGACTATGATGAGGTGAGGATATATGCGTCATACTTTTTCAGTAACCCATATTTTTTATTTTTCTTTTCTTTTCGTGTAATTGTTTTATTTTTTTTTTTAATGTAATCTTCACATTTTTATTTCTTTTTTTTTATATTAATTATCTAATATAATTATAGCGTTGTTACTTTTTGGTGGAGCACATTAATCTAAAGAGTGTTGTTTCGTCAAGGTGTTTTATAATAAGAAGAATCTATTTTCTCTTAAATTATCTTTAGAAGAACGTCTCGAATTTCTACTTTTTCGTAATATCGTATAAACCGTAGGGTTCGCGCGAATAGTAAAATAGAGAAGGAGAAAAAGAGAAAGAGAGAGAGAGAGACAGGAAACGACGACGTGCGACGTTGCCAACCATGGCGGCATCTTATAATACGCAATATCTCGCATTAAATAGAGAAATGTATGAGATTATATAAAAAAAAAAATTATCTTAAAACATATCACCTACGAATTATCTAAAAAGATTTTAAAAAGACTGTCGGAATATGTTTAATCGTCCTTCCATTGTTCTTTTGTTTTTTTTTTTTCTGAGAACTTATATATATATATGTATATAGCGTAATTTTTCTCAAATAATTGGAAAAAAAAATCTCTTGGTTACTATGTCAAATGTAAATATAACTCAAATACATATATACAACTAAATGAATCATTTAATTTCTAATATGATTCATATGTTTAAAAAGTAGGTGCTTATTCGCGTTTGCTTACTTATATATAAGTTGTGTTATGATGCATTCGAAAGAAACGGATATATGTGCAACGAAAAACTTATAAACGGGATTTTTTTGCCGTGGCCATTAATACCAACGATCGTCGAGTAAAAAATTCTTCGAAACGATTGATCCACCACGATCTCTTCTATAACCACAAAATCATGTACGATTTTTAAAAGCGCACGAAAGAATGATTATTTTAATTTTGTATGATTCAACGAAAAAAGAAGAATTCTCTTGGTACGCGCAACAACTTCTTCCAATTTCCTTTTTTTTTTTCTCTCTCTGCATAAACCGCATAAAAGTATTTGAATCGAAACGGTTCATTTACTTTTTCTTTTGTTTTTTTTCTTATCAGAATCGCTGACGTCGCCAAGAAAACAAATTAATAAAAGAAAAGAAAAAAAAGAATAATCATGCTAGATATTCATCTTTTTGAATAGATATATATATATATAATAATAATAATAATAATAATAATCCATCTGCAGTTAGTAGTGCACGTTCGTCGTGCATATTATGGATGATGGTCTTCTGGCTCCCACAACGGGTCTCTTTATTTATATATATAAAGAGGGTATATATATATATACATATACATACACATAATATGTGGATATGTGTGTGTATAGCCGGGTGGTGGGTATATACGCGGTGTCCCAAAAGTCACATTATCAAGAAAAGATTAATATTATCCTATTCCGTTCGAAGATATGAATAACATCGTTAAAAAAATAAAAATAAGAAGAAAAAAACAAACAAATTGATCCTCGTGTCGCCCACTCCAAAAACACCTGTCGAAAAAAATGTTGAATTCTTCAACCAGGTGAAGCAACTCTTAGGACTCTCTCTCTTACATTAGTCATGGTTCGATGTTACATATGTAATAGACATAAAACGTGTGACCTTAATGGCGGGAAAAGAGAAGGTAATTGGATATATATCGTCCGACTACTTTTCATCGATATACTTAGAAGAAGCTAAACGAATTATCGAGTTACGGGTGCATCTTAGAGATGCATCGATGCTTCTCGGACGACACTCTGTCTCGATCCTCGTGCCGTTATGATCTTTGTCGTTGTCGTCGTCGTCATTGTCGTCAACATAGTATCATTACTTAACAAATACCGTTGTCCGAACGATCTTGGCACGAGCCACCGCTAAACATTCTTATTTATATAATCAACAAACTCGTTTAATCGATAAAATCCATTTATGTCCGAGGATAAGAAAAAATATTTATTACTTTTATATTATTCTTTTCTTATATACATTTTTTAGGATCTCAAAGTGTCGATGACCAAAATGCAAACTTTAGAAAGAACGCCAAAGAAGATTCCTCGTTTCATATGCACGTTCCTTCAAGGTTACACGATGTCTATTCTCGGCGCGTGATGCTCTTTCTTTCTCTCTCTCTCTCTTTTTCTCTCTCTCTCACTCTCTCATTCTCTCTTAATACGAACGAGAAACAGCCCTTCGTAGAGAAGAAGCACCGATCGAACGAACCTCCGCCAGTGTTGCACGCAATTCACGCCGTATCAGTAAACTACTTCGAGTACATATATATTCTATTTTTAACATCGTCTCTGCTATTATTGGGCTTGCCGACCGGACTCGTCTTTTTCTAACAAATTCCTTAAGCACCCCTTTATCTCGGTGCTTTTACACTTTTCCCAACATATTTATATCGTCTTTTTATTATCTCGCATATGTCGTATAAATGCACGTATAAGAGATATCGTTTTTCAGTCGATTATTGTATAAGTACAAACCGAGTTACTAGCAAGTTTTTCGTTTATCTATACATACATTTTTTTTCTCTCATTGTATCTTTTAAATAAAAAAAAGAAAAAAAAAAGAACAAAGATATATAAAAGAAAAACAATATGGTAACTGGCGATTTTAAAACGACCAAAAAAACCGTCTCCATTCGTTTTATTTGTTATACGTTATGAGGGTGGGTAGGAAGGAAGGAGGGAAGGAGGGAGGGAGGGTTTAGAAAGATAGATCTTGTTTTTTAAATAGAGCCCCACATGCGTTCTTTTTCTGCGCATTACAAACCGGCGACGACATTATTTTTGCGTTCTCTCTCTCTCTCTCTCTATTCTATCCTATTCCCAACGCCAATGAAATTTATTGTCGTCAATTAACGTTCCTTCGATAGCGATTAATAATCAACTATATATATGTATGGTGTATATATGCTATGAAACGAATCCAATGAGATATTACTATAATAAATTTATCTTTTCATTGCGTGTGTTGATATTATATTACTATTATTATTAATTTTGAATAAAAACATTTCCGTTGAAAAACACAAATAGAATTTTAAGTTTTCAATGAAGGGGACATAGAAATGTTAAGATAAAGATATCTCTCTTTCGAGACAAGTTTTTTTTTTCTTTGTTGTACTTGGTTATTGAGTTGGTTGGTTGGTTGGTAGTGATGGTGGTACAGCAAAAGAAAGACGTTTTCGATAAACGTTAATGGCAGTGCATGCATTGTTCGAGCAGCACAAACCCGATAGTTTAGTTCCTTGAGAACTCTTCCCATAATCATTGTTATCGGGGGTCTCGTGAGTGGTCGTAACGTTTCGTTGATTCGCATGGAAAATCGCGTGATCTTTTTTTCTTCCCTTTTTTCTTGACAACTTTATTTCAAATAGGTTCCTTTTTTTTTTCTTTCTTTCTTCACCCGCGCATTTATTCCTCGATCATTTTCTTTCAATCGGTCGGAAGATAATTTCGAAATTGTATAAATGATAAAATAATATACAGATATGGAATTAAGAATGCCCAAACGTCTCTGGTGGTTAGGCAAATTTTCAATTTAACTTTTCAACTACTTCTCGTATACGCATAACTTTCAATACAAAAATCTCAATTAATTACCAATCGATAGAGTCAACAAAATAAGTAGATTTTTTTTTATCATTTTCTAAACGTACGTATTCTTAAATGTGTACATACACACATCAAAGAGAGAGTAATGAAAGAAGGAAGGGATCGAAAGAAAAGGGTTATTCTTTCGTATAGATCAAAAGCCATTTTTAATACATTGGTACTCTTATATGTTACATATAGAAAGCCTTCAAATGGTACCTTTACGAATTTCCGTTATATCAGTGTGTGTTTGTTTGTTCTCTTGTGAATTCGAAACCGGACTTCGTCAGACGAGAATCCAATGGCGTCGGCCATTATTTCTTTTTCTTTTTTTGTTTTTTTTTTTTCATTCCTTTCCTCTTTTTTTATTTTCATTTTCATTAAAAGAGAAAGTTGGTGATCGTCGTGGACATATCTCGAGACGAGAAGGGGTTATGGCGATGGTTGGTGGTAGTGTTGTATATTCCATTTGATTTCATCATTTAGAGGAGGAGGATCTTTATTTGCGACCAGTACTCGCGGAATTTCACGAAGACGAGCTTTGCTCTAAATTTAGAATACCCTCTTCCACGCTTTTAACAACGTCGTTGCCTGACCGACATCGAATCTTTTGATTTTCGTCGAAATTTTTTGTACTTTCTTTCTTTCGGATACTTTTTGCAAATTAATTACAAGAGAAAGAAGGAAAAGAAAGAAAAGGAAAAAGAATAAGATTAAAAAATATAAATGGATTGAAAAAAAGGGCTAACTTTTTGAATGAAAAACGCTATTGAAATATTTGAATCTCTCTTTTTTCCTTCCTTCCTTCCTTCCTTCCTTCCTTTCTTTCTTTCTTTCCTTCCTTCCTTCCTTTCTTCCTTCTTGATGTTAGTTTAAAATTAGCCTTACACTCTCCGCACGCGCGACCGATACACATTGCATTGAAACATAGAAACTCGGGGAAAATGGTAAAAGGGAGGAGTCAAATAAAAGGACCGAATGAGAGAGAGGAGAGCCCTTTTTCAACGAGCCCCTCCTCGTATATTTTTCTTTCTTGGCTGGGTGTATACTATACGTACAAACAAAAGAAAGAGACGAAACGAGCCATTTTATCTTTCTTCCTCTTATTCTCTCCCTCTTCCTTTCTCCTTTCCCATTCCCTTTTCCTACATGACTATTATAATCGATCTCGTTAAAGGGAGATAAAAACTCGATAAGTACGTAATAAATACGACATTTTGTGACCTCGAAGGGTTAAGACATCATCGATCAAATTGGCCAATCGATAAGATAAAAAAGAAACGGAAGTAGATGTTGATAATATATATACGCATATATGTAAATAAGTGGTATACAATATAAAAATAAATAATATAACAAAATTCTATCCCTATTTTCATTTAACTAAGAAGAATGTAAACAACATAATCTTGTAATTTGTATTTTGTTTCCCACGCGTGTCACGCGCATTAAAATCTAGTTAACGACATGCGTGCCAGTTAAAAAGAAACAACGGAAGGTGGTGGGAGTGAGAGGGGGAGGGAAGGAGTGCCTTATAGACGACGATATTTTATGGCTTCTCGGTGTATTCCATAATAGCATAGACTATAAATCATTGCGAAGGTATATATATCTATATACATAGAGGTATATCAAAGGTATATATATATATATATATATATATATCTTTGATACACTTGTGCAGTTTTATTAGTCGCTTCTTCGAAATTCCTACAACAATTTTTCCTTCGTATCTAGAAAAAAAGAGGAAAAAAAAGAAAAGAAGTTAGTAGATAACTCTCGAATCGATAGAAAAGTATAACATATACATGTTATCGCATTTGTGTGGTAGCAATGGTGGTGGTGGTGGTGGTGATGATGATGATAGTAGTAGTTATACAGAGAAGTTGAAATTAAGAGTCGGATAACGAGTTAAGCGAATGTGTTCTTCGCGTGGGCGGTTCCTTTTTTAAACATCCCTTAAGCCTGTTTCTCCAAGCATACGTCACAGACGATGACGACGACGACGAGGAGGAGCATTTTAAGCCCTACGCTGCCGTTAGGAGTGCCTGCCCCTCCCTTTCCGCCCTACACACGAAGGATTTTCATGATTACTTTCTTTTCTGTCTGGGACCGCAGGGAGAAGCTTTTCATTTATCCTCTTTCTACGTAATTCTATTATTTCAAACGCATTTGTATATTATATTATGTGTCTTTTATATATATCTATGATAACAGTATAATAGAATTACTGTACACGCGACTCTAGAGATTATAGATATATATAATTATAATTTGGTAATGGAAAAGGTCATTTTGAAAAAGGGTTGGTGGTAGGCGAGGAAGGGGAGGGGGAAAAAAAGAAAACCTCCAACAATAGGTTGCTGCGCATCTCTTCGATAAGGATCAATCCCTGGGACATGGGTGGTAGTTCCTACGGGAAATGAGGTGCGACTGTTGCTATACGGTGGTGCACAGGTGGGTGGTGCCAGGGACGGAGCTAGAGAAGGTGGCTCCAGACTAGATCGATAATGCATCTCTTGACGGGCGTAGTTCCTCTCTTAGTGTTCTGCTGATCGTTCCTCCCGAGGAGTTATATCATTCTCTCTTTCTTTTTTTCTCTCTCTCTCTCTCTCTCTCTCTCTTTATCTTTCTCTCTCCCCTTCTCCTTTTCATTATTTCTCTCTCTCTACCTGTCTCTCTTATACTCGTTGATATACTCTTCGAATTACATTGTGAGTAGTAATACGTTTTTACATGTCATTCGAATTCGTTATCGCGTATTCCCCGAGACTATGACTACATATTAAACTTACTAAAAGAAAGTGATGGATGATGGTGGTGGGTAGTGGTGGTGGTTGTGGTGGTGGTGGTGGTGGTTGCTCGTGTTACCTTTAAAAGGTCAATCGATCGTTTATCGTACTCATTCCTCTGTGCCAAGAATCGAGATATTTCTGTCTAGACTTTAGTCAATTCGCTTTCTTTTTTATTTTTTTTTAATTTTTTATCGGTATTCTCGGTCAGAGTACTCTTTCTACTACGTTAATTCACATCACGATTCCAAGGTTGCGAATAGATTCGTTATTGAGTAATAAAGGGTGACTATTGTGGTGAAAATAATGTGTTAGTTTAAAAAAAAAAAAAAAAGAAAAAATCTCGTCGTTTAATTTTAAACTCTAAGTTAGATTCTTTTTTTAGTGAGATTTAAAAAGGATGACGAATTTCTTTTTCGTCGATTTGTAGTTGTTCGATTTTTTTTTTTTCGATAATAAGGCGTGGCTCTCTGCTGGGTTCTCGGCTTGCTGCTAGCGTCGTTGCATCGTCGTCGTCCAATCCTAGATTTCATCGAATAACTCTTCTTACTTCTATTTTAAATTTATCTTTTATTACGAATATAACAAAAATTATCGCGATGATTTTAAATTGAGACATTGTGTAAAGTTTGTGAACAGGTAGTGGTTTAGATGAATTCATTATTTATATGGTTTCTTGGAAAATATAAATCCTTTTATTCTCGAGATATGTAAGATGCGTATTATGTGCATACAAGTGCAGCCGTGCATTAAATAGTGTAGGATTCTTTACCCTACCGTATCACTGTTCTTATGAAATGCATTACGTCTTGTAAAAGCAACGAAAAAAAACTCATCTCTTTAACTTTCTACATTTCATTGTTGAATATATGTATATGTGTAGGCGTATGTTCATATATGTTAGATTTTATTAGATTATTCAGTTTGAAAATGTTTTTTTCGTTTCACCCTATTAAAAATTTGTTGTAATATTTAGTAAATATAAGCTATTATATTCGTATGCATTTAAATCTAATATTCGATTGCTATTGGTAATAGAAAAAATGTGTTTGACGAAAATTACATGATTTCAAGGTAGTAGCATATACTATTACTATTGGAATATATAATTATGTTATTACAATTAATACTCCATGAAAGGTTAAATCTTAACTATAGCATATATATATCGATTGTTAATTCGTTTTTATTCCTATTGCAGAAGCTCTTCAGCATGCATTGTTACCCGAAGCGGATAATGTAGCGGATAGCGAGGATTCCGAGGACGAGTGGAATTACTATCGCGTTGGGCCAAACAAAGAGAAAGATACTGCTGCAACTTCCGAAGAGCTCCGCGAAATAAAGAACGACAACGAAATTAAGAACGTTGAACACCTCGACGAAGATAATAACGTAGAAGAATTATCTCGGTTTCCAACATCCGAGCATAATAACAGCAGCAGCAGCAGAAGCAGCAGCAGTAGCAGCGAATGCGAGAGTCAAAAAGGGGAAGAAGTATTACCCGAGCTTAGTAACACTGATGTAAGACGAACGACTGATTGAAACATATGTGTTTCATCGAATTTGTTTTATTAAAAAAAATCAATTTCATCTAACGCGATGTACATAAAATTTCAATCTAATTATTTTTTCTTTTTGTATATTTTCAGATTGGCATCGAAGAAAAACGAATTGACTCCGCGTTCCTGAACGAAGTTGAAAAGAAAGAAGAAAAAGAAGAAGAAGAAAAAAGAAACGAAGGAAGCGACGAGGATAAAGAGTATAAACGAGAAGAAGAGGAGGAGGAAGAGTATAAACGAGAAGAAGAGGAAGAATATTATAATAAACAAGAAGAAGAAGAAGAGGAAGAAAAAAATATGGATTCTCAACTGAATCCTAACGCGGCGGAATTTGTTCCGGTCTCGTCGCCAAAGTGTACGGTTAAAATCAGGGCGATAAATGATAGTTTCGTTGCAGGCTCTCCTATGAAAACAACAATGATGGACGATATAATGATACCGAGCCAACAAGAATTTGACGAGGAAATATCTGCTAGGCCTCATGAAATCGATGAAAAAGAATCATCGTCTAATGGCAATCATGCAGCCCATTCCGATTATGATTTTTATACGGAACAACAGAAAATAATGAACCCAGCAACCGCAACTGCTACCGCCGCCGCTGGTCTAGACGAATCTGAAATCTCTTCCACCAAAGCCGAATATGGAGATGATACGATAAACTTTTTATGTACAACAAGTACAGATGTACATAAAACTGATATCTCAACGATGGGAGAAGAGTCCTTTGGGGATTCCGATTGCGATATTTATAATAGAGATAATCCAATGACAATTTCTTATACTCCGTGCGATTTCAAAGCAGCGTTTAATAAAGAAGTCGATTTAAATGCTGTTCATGATCTAAGCGATGAAGATTTAGAAGATGAAAATTATTCTTCCGAAATACAAACTTCCTTCCAGTCCCCAAAAGCGACGGATTTGGGACGTCGTATTGAATTGGATATATTATCAAACGGAGATTCTAATGAAATGCAAACGTCATCTTTATTGTCAAAGGACGATAATAACACTTTCCTAAAGCTTCAAGATTCTGTTGAACCGAAAAATACAGAATTTATTCAAGTTGAATTGGAGCATCATCCGTCGTCGTCTCCACTCGATACATCATTCGAGCACGATTTTTCGAAAAAACAGGATAATAAATCTTTCGATTTGTTAGAAAATAAGGAAGAGGCGATGAGTGTTGGACAACGAGAAGAAGAAGAGGAAAAAGAAAAGGAAGAGGAAGAAGAAAAAGAAACCGAACGAGCGGAAACTCACAAAGAAGCGGAATACGTCGACGATGAAAAAGATATCGCGGCAAACGACGATATTATTTTGGGCAAGGACAACAGCGAGCTTATCGTAGATAAATCAGTCGAAATTGCAACGGATTTAATTCAATCGGAAATTTTCAAAGATACTACGATATCCCAAGATCAATACAACTTTTTGTCATCTACGATCGATGAATCGTCAAAATTAAATCCTTCGTGTATGTCTTCGATCGAAACGGCGGAACTCGTGGAAACATCTGCGGAACCTTTGAAAAACGGTCTAATCTCTTCCATGGAAAATCTCAAATTAACTACAGGAGAGGAAGAACGTCCTATTATGGTTTTTAACTTATGCTCAGAGGTTCAAGAATTTCAACCAAGTGAGAGTTCCGTCAATCCGTTTTGTACCGAAGAACCAGTTATGTCCGATATCGGATCGAAACAATCACTTTTAGAAGATTCTCCAATGCAACCACAACCTGATTTAACGGAGAATTGTTATAAGGAATCAGCCTCTTTTCTACCAACGCTTGTCTCAGAGACGGTCTCCGACAATGATCGACCTACTGAAAATTTGTTAAAACTTAACGAAACTACTACTCAAGTTCCTACAATAGATCACATCGAAGAAAGCAAAGCCGACGAATATCCTAAATCTTGTTCTTTCGAAGATATTAGTAAGAAACCATCGCAACATATGGATGAATCCGTATGTATTATTAATACGGATGACAAACAAATTCATATGGAGTGGGAAAGTTCTTCAGAAAAGAAATCTACTGACGATATGAAAGTCGATGATACGATTGAGTTAGATTTGCCAGAATTAGATGATTCAAAGGACCTAATAATGCAGCAACCCGATTCAACGGAGAATCATCAAAAAGAATCATCTTCTTTTCTACCAACGCTTGCCTCGGAGACAGTCTCCGAAAATGATCGACCTACTGAAAATTTGTCAAAACTTAACGAAACTACCACTGAAGTGCCTATAATAGATAACATCGAAGAAAACAAAACTGACGAATATCCTCAATCTTATTCTTTCGATGATATTACAGAGAAAAAATCTACTGACAAAATGGAAGTCGACGTTAATGAATTTGAAAAAGTCGATGATACGGTTGCGTTAAATTTGTCAGAATCTATACAAGAATTTACAGGTTTAGAAAAACAATTAGAGCCTGAAAATTTTACACCCGAGGAATCTCCAATGGCCGAATTGACTCCAAGCATCGAAGATAAAATGATGAACGAAAACATTGTCGAACATAAAGAGTCAGTTGTACAAGAAGCTGTCGAAGAAAACTTACTTTTAGATACGAAAGAGGGAGAAGAAGAAGAAGCATTAGAAGCTAAGGAAGATGTCGAAATTGTACAAGTTACAGAATCAGTTGGTATTACAGAATCGACAGAGTTGTCAAAGCCTACAGAACTTGTGACACCCATAGAAGATATTGTAATTGAAAAAGCTTCGGATGCTTTCGAACTAGAAAAACCCTTATCAACGCCTACAGATACCGAGACAACTGTCCTTTCTACGGGAATCGAAGAGAGCGAGGAATCTGCGAAAAATATAGAAATGACCAAATCCGTAGATACTACTACCACCATGGGAATGATAGAAACTGCAGAAATTGCAGAGCCTGTTAATATTGCTAAAACTGTAGACATTACTGAGGCTGTACCGGCAACGATGGTGCAGGATGTAGAAGAACAGAAAGTGATCGAACCTTTAAAAGTAGAAGAACCTTTAAAAGTAGAGGAACCTTTGAAAGTAGAAGAACCTCTAAAGGTCGAAGAACCTCTAAAAGTTGAAGAACCTCTAAAAGTCGAAGAACCTCTAAAAGTCGAAGAACCTCTAAAAGTTGAAGAACCTCTAAAAGTAGAAGAAGGAAAAGTGAGACCAGCTTTAGCTGCAGGAACAGTCACAGCAGCAACACCTGCTACTAACGCAAGCAGCAACAAAACCAAAGTAAAGCCTACGACGACTCGATCAACGAAGCCTGGCAGCTCAAGTACTAAAGCTGCACCACCAAAGTCTACTCCAACTTCGCCCTCTAAGAATGTCACTTTGGTGGCCAAATCTTCAAGTTCGACAGCAGCAACAGCGACGACGAAGAAAGCGACTGGAAGTGTAGCTGCTCGTCCTAAACATCTGGATACGGCGCCCACTAAATCTTTAACTTCTACTAATGCAGCAAAATTAACAACAACGACGAAGACGGCTAGCAAAACATCGGCAACAACGACATCGTCAACGACGAAGACTGCTGCGCGTCCAAGCAGTGCCCAAACGAAATCAAAGCCTTTACCAGCTTCGGCGAGAAGTACTACTACTAGCTCGGTTGAAAAGAAATCTACTTCTAGTAGCGATGCTAAATCTTTGAGTAAGACAACCACAAAAGCTGCTGCTGCTACCACCAAATCGACTAGCACCTCTGCTTCAGCTAAAACAAGTGCAAGTAAAACTACGATGGGTTCGCGAACATCGACTACCGCGATAACGTCGACGACGACAACGACGATCGGCAAATCAAGACCTACTTCCGCTACAACGGCAGCTAAATCACCTGCTAAATCAGCAGGTACGAATGCAACGAGTGGTGCTGGTTTATCAAATGCAACGAAATCTAAAACAACTGCGACTAGTAATAACACGACCAAGACGTCGCGTACTTCTTCAGCAAAATCACCAATGATCGACAAACAAATCAAAGAGACTGCTAACAAGCAAATCTCTATGTCTCGTACTACGAGTTCTCCAGTAACTAAAACAACAACTCGTTCTATGTCCGCTGCAACAACCCTTAATTCTAATACAACAAAACGTATATCGAGTCAAAAATTAACTAGCACAACAACATCAACGTCAGGACACTCGCCAATTAAAAAAGTTACATCTAAAGTTTCGTCTGGACAGTCGTCGAGTGCTACTAAATCATCCTCGACGACTAAAGTGAAAGTAATGCAAAATGGTACTGCGGATAACGCCGAAATCACGAAAACAACAACGACGACGACGACGACGATAATAAATACAGATAGTAAAAACGAGGATGACGTACCTAAAAAAGATTTGTCTCCTGTAGTCGCACACACCGATAATCAGTTGATCTCGAGTGCCGATTGAATGGCTCTACGATAAAAGAGCATATCTTGTATGGATCCGCTAATTATTATAATACGAGCCCGGATCCTTTTCAAATTAGGCGGATCGTTATCGTTATCGTTATCGTTATATACTACTAATCATTTTTCTTTTCTTTTTCTTACTATTTTTTTTTTTTCACGAAGAGGATTTAAATAAGATCCCATAATCCTTTGGTAGCGTTTTAAGGAACATTTATCGAAGGAAAACATTTTTACTCTACCTACGCGTAAATATAACATATATATATATATAATATATATATGTAATGGAATACACACACAGAGAAAGAAGAGAAAAAAAGCAAAAAAAAAATAACCCACATTGGATTTGTTTTATCTTGTGACTAAGAAACGACATACACAACTATAAGAAATTTTATCGCATATTATTATTACTCTTAGCTTTTCCAACCGTGTTTCGGTTGCGTGCCGCAAAGGATTACCCAATTAGATATCTAAATCGGTGAGGATGGAAAACAATGAAATATTATATATGAAAGAAAAAGAAAATTAAAAAAAAAATAAAAAAAAAATAAATAAATAAAAATTAAAAAAAATTAAAAAGTAATAGAAGGAAAAAAAAGATGAACCAATCGAGGGTAAAAGAACAACGGGAAAGATTTTGTGTGAGCGTGATAATTGTATGAATGTATCTTTGAATGAAAGGACGAAAGAAAGAGATGGAAAGAGAGAGAGAGAGAGAGAGAAACAGGAAAGAAAGAAAGATTGACAAAGAAGAGAAACAGAGAAAAGATTCTGAATAATTTTGTTGTGTAAATAATCAGATGTGTTTTCGAAGTGATTTTATCGTAATTATCTCGTGATCCATCTAAGGATTGCGAAAAGTCATCTGGTGCTCGTAAAATGGCCCCCCTGCCCGTAGTTCACAGCAGAAGAACTAACAAAACTCGTATGTCCTACGATGAAATTTAGCGAAGATAAAACATTGTCGTATATTATTAACAATGACAAGAAAATGATGGAGAATAATAAGCTTAACGCATCGCACTTTCATACGCTAATAAAATCGACGATATCGAATAAGTCGCCAGTATAATATTATTGCTCTTAACGTATATAAACGAGACCGGACGGTTTTTTTATATTTTTTAATTTTATATGTGCATTATATAATTGATAAAGATTAGTCGTCGTATTTTATGAAAAAAAAAAAAAAAACGCATATATTTATTTTTGTTTGTTCCTATTTCTGATGAGTGAGAGAGAGGTTGGGAGGGTGCGAGGAAGAAGAGAAAAGGGGAGAGTCGAGAGAAGAGTATACTAAGAAGAAGGAGAAAAATATAATATTATATAGCTTTGTCATCGTATTAAATACACACACATACACACACCCCACACGTACTATTCATCTGTGTACAGCACCTTTATGATTTATTGTGATACCATATATATTATTAAATAAATCCAAACAATACGAAGTCACACACGCCAGTCGTCGAATATATCGTTTAATGAGTTTAACGAGAAGCTCTTAAAAACACAACCCCCTTTTGCCTGTCTGCCCCTTATCTATTTTCTTTTTCTCTCTCTCTCTTTTTTTATTTTTTTATTCTTTTATTCTTTTTTAAGAACCGATGACGTACAAGTAAAAATCGTGTGTCGTTTGTGATCGTGAACAATTTTTTTTTATCTTTACTTTTGTTGAGCCCCTTACATAAATAAAAGTTTGATTTAATCGTTGTAATAGGTATAATCCCCTCCATGTAAAATTATATGCTCCACGTGTAAAATGCGGTTAAAAATAAGTCGTGCAATAATTCATCGTTAAATTATTTATTCTCTTTTAATGAACTGATATAATAATTGTCTTGTCTTGTCTTTTAATGAAAAAAAAAATAATCACTTTCATATTTTTGTTTTAACCACGTTTTAACATTCCAAATGTATGTTATCATCTTTACGGTCATCCACGTGCGTATTCTTCTTTTTATTTGACGTTGCAAACAAAAGAAAACAAATCTTCGCTTTTCTAATCTTTATATTTTAAAGGTAAGGTAGTTAATGCGAACGAATTAGTTTCATTCGTTTGAGAACACGAACTTTAGAAACTAATTAAATGAATATGTTCGTTGCGAAGTTACTACTTTTCTTTTAAATAAAAGTATTATTAACTTGCAAATATAACTTTAACGAATATTTATCTTAGCAAAGATAATATATTTAATTAATGATAAATCAAACATCGAAGGGGAAATTCATTGAAAAACAAAAGGGAGGTTCAATCTCAACAGATAAAATTCATATGCCAAATTTGTTTATTTTTTACTATTTATCGCAATTATTTATTTATATTTCTTTTCTTTTTTTTTTTTTTTTTTTTTTTTTTTTTTTTTT
>NW_014569685.1:36889-42073 GCF_001313835.1 Polistes canadensis | reverse complement strand
CTCAACAGATAAAATTCATATGCCAAATTTGTTTTTTTTTTACTATTTATCGCAATTATTTTTTTTTTTTTTTTTTTTTTTTTTTTTGCTAATTTGAAATAAATTTCTTATCTTTTTTTTTCACATTGCATAGTTCATACATGTATGTCTTCTCCTATGAATCATCCCAAGAAAAATCATAAATATATATCAACATAAGTTAATTACTACTTACTATAGCGAAAAATTTTAATGAAAAAAAATAAATAAATAAATAAAAAGAAAATTATTATCGCAAATCCCGTTCGATATTATAAATCAAGGAATTAATATTTTACGTGTAGCATGTAAGACTAAAAAAAAATAAAATGCTGCAGTTATTATTGATTATTAGATAGCTTCATCAAAACATATATTTATTTTTTATCGTTAAGTTACAAATGCGTGATAATTCAGGCCTTTGTATATATGGCCTATTTGTTTAAGGCTTATTTAAGCTTTTTGTTTTTGAAAACGTAGTACTCAAATAAAAGAAGTCATTGCGTTTGAATTTTTCTAATCTATTTGAATAATTTATCTATCCTACAAAATTGCATTAATATATCATTTGGATACATTTAATTTTCTTTAGAATTTATCAACACATTACGTTAACAAATTTTGCCTAGTTTTGTTCGCAACTATAATAAGGATCATTTAGTACATAAATACTTACGAGCATTAAACGTAATTCACGATTATTTGGATGAACTTGTATTTGTAAGTACTCCTATTATAAATTAGTCTAATTTACGAAAAAAACAATTGTGTCACTACTGTTTGTTTTTACTATTAATAAATCTGATAATAATGCAATATAATTAATTGCATGATTAGAAAAAAAATTCCAAGAACGTCCGCAGCGAGGCACTGCATGCAAATGCATCTAGTGACATCTATGTAAACAAATCAAGAATTGTTTAACTCTTTAATTTAAATATTAGCAGAAATGCAAGGAAAAGTAACTACTTAACAGTATTTTTTTCTAAATTTATACAAAAATTAATCATTATATTAGTCTCTGTTAATTTGTATTATTCTGTGTTTATGTTATAAGTTTATAAAAAATATGTTTCAAAATGAAGACTGGAGTAGTGATGAGGTATGTAATTATAAAATGATTGTCCTCGTTTATTAAAATTATTAAGTAATGAATAGGACATCGATATAATATGATAAGTAAATAATATAGTTAATGTAAATCAAATATGTTTTAGGAATATTCGCAATATCTAGATGATAAAGCACGAGAGTTCTTCTCACAGGGTGAAAATGATGAAACAAAATTTCCTGCTAAAAAACGCAAATTAGATAATGAACAACAAAGTACAACGAGCAATAACAAAGAAGAGTCTAATATGATCGGCGTAGGATTTAACAGAAATCAAAAACAATGCTTTGAAAATACCATTTCTTCAGAAAATGATGGAAATATACAAAGTTCGAGAAGGAAAATGGTTCTTGATATTTTTTTCAAAAAAAATGCCCAGAATGTAACAGATAGTACTGATAGTGTTTCTAATACTTTTGTGCCTACTCGTTCTCGAAGTGAGAATATTCTAAATAGAGAGAAAAGCAAAGGTGATTGTAATGACTCGGAAATCAAATTACAAAAATCAAATTCTTATACAAATAAAAGTCTTCTTGATAACGCAGTTTCTGACGTAAACGAATACAATGAAAAATCAATCATAAGAAAAGATAATAATAAGGAACAAGAAGAATTAGAAAATATTAAAGAACAAATAAATGAAAAGATTAACGATAATGTACAGGATATATCTCCAAATTCAAGAAAATCTTTATTAATGCAACATTTAAAGCCTTCTACTTCATCTAGTAAAATATTCTTAAATGATACGAAGTCTTCATCTTCTATATTTAACATCGAAAAACAGTCTAACAAGAAAACAACTCTTGTAAGAAAATTTCCAGGACCGGCTGGATTGTTACCAGATTTCATTGACTCTTCTACACTTTCAACTTCAGATTTAATAAATGTAGAAGACAGTAAAGATGAAACCGTACAAGATCAGAAAGATAATAGCTTAGCAAAGTATTGTTCTCAGAATACAAAATCTTTATTTTCAGAAGGTGCTTGGCAAATAATGTTAAATGATTTACCTGCAGAATTTCTGAAAAATTACCAAATAGCAGAAATTAAAAAAATTGCTAGTGCAAATCAGCATCAGTCTATTAAAATACCATTTCTTGCAGGCATAATAGAAAGTATAGATTATAGTCATGAAAATCCTCCTATCATATTAAAAGACTTTACAGATCAAATTGAAGGAACTCTACATGCAGATATTCCTGCTAAATATCCTGGAGCTTTCGACAAAAATGTTGTCATTTTATTACAAAATGTAGGATTATTATGTATTTCAGGAACGTTTATTATACATAAATATCATATTCTAATTTCGCCTTCAAATTTATTGGCAATTTATTCTCATGTAGGAGATATTATACGTACACCGCATATGGAACTTTTAAAGAACAAATTCTCCATGACTAATGAATTTAATTCGACAAATTTATCTCCACTTCAAGATAATAATTATGAAATAGAAGAAAGTAGTTGTAATAATATAGATATTAGTCAAGAAGATATTTTATCCTTTGAGAAAGATGACAAAAAAACTTGTAAAAATCAAAATCTATCGCATAATTTTAATATAGACACAGATAGTAATGAAAAATCTTCATTGCCATTGCTGCAAACATTTTCTGCAAATACAAATATAGTACAAAATAAAGACAATATAAAAATTGCTGCTGCAACCTGTACAAATAAATCCTTACAAAATATTGACAAAATAACGATAAACAAAAATATAGTAGGCTCAAAAAGCAATGTTTTAGTAAAAGAAAATAAAGAAAATTTAATGAAACATAATGATAGTTTGTCTGTAGAGGTCCCAACAGACGCTTCTTCAAAATATTTTGCAGATCAAAATACAGATTGTAGTGATAATAGAGAAAATAACAAGAACAAATGTAAACTATCCAGATTGGAAAAATTAGCGAGTTTTAAAAGTAAATATGTTTTAACATTGGAAAAATCAATTCCCGGAGATAATGATGTGCCTAGTGAAAACGTGGTAAAAAATAATAATAATAAATTAGATAATAAACAAACGACATCGATCGACGATAATTGGGCTGCAAATATATTTTGTGATAGCAATAATGATTCCGATGATGAAATGTTATCGCAATTAGATGTAGACAGTATATCTACTTTTACCTAAAAGAAAATTAAACATTTATTATGTCAATTATTTCCATTTCAAATAATTACGCATTTAAAAATTTAGGAAACATATTTATTTGGTATTTGTATTGTATAAATCTTTTGTTTTCATATGTATTAAACTTTTCTACTAATTAGTATTACGATTATAATAAATAATGCTCCTATGTTATTATAACATATTAATTTGTCAGCAATATCATTTTATGTGATTGCTCTTTTTTATAATAGTATATATTTAGGTAATATATAAATTGTCGGTTTTATACTTGTACATAAAATATATAATAAAATATATTTCCATCACGTAATATCAATTTAAATAATTAATATTGTTAATCGCGTTTTTGATCACAGGTATATAATTTATAAAACAACAATAATTCTTTCGATTAAATTTGATTCGCGCATTGACCAACAACAGTTAATGTATTCGTCTGATTCTAATCACGCCTCAAAAACATTTGAGAAGAATTCGATTAGACGACGCGATTCTAATATGAAGACTTCTTCGCACATTTTATTTCTAAATCTTTCTGGGAATAACATTTTGATAAAAAGATATCAGATAAAATTGAATAACGTACTTTTTATTTTCCGGAGTAGATCGCTTTGGCAAACAACAACTCGTATCCTTGTAAAAACGAGTATTTAACTTGTCTTGCATAATAAATTTATCGTGATCGCGATCGATTCGAAAGGTTTTTAACAGATAGTATTATCGAGTTGGATATTGTGTAAATTATAACATATCGTTTATTGATTAAATTTTGATTCGATGAAACACGTTTAACATAGAAATTAAAAGATTTAATTGTATCGCTTATTTAAATCTTTCCAATAGGGGCCACCCCCTTTCTCGCTATATAATTCTTTTCCATAAAATATAATATTCGATTTATTCTCATATTAAATAACCTACTTCAAATTTTTAATGTAGATAAATTATAGTTGATAATAGTTACTGTTTGATATCCCACGACATAATCGGGGAGCATCAAGGTTGATCCAATAGATCAGTCCAGAGTATTGGTATAACCTTCCTTGCCTTGCAGAGAAGGGAATCCAGTTCATGGGTCTTCTGTATTCGTATTTCCTACATCCGCGATTAAGTGGGGTACCGATTCAGGCCAATATCAGGAAAATTGAGATCATTCATCGACGCTATAATAAAATTATACTTAATTGATATCGATCATCTTATCTATATATTATTTTTTCCTATTATTACCAAGTGAAACAAATTTAATCTTTATACATTACTTTTCATTGAAATATAATATATATGACAAACATTTTGGACGAGTTAAAGGTGCTAATTAAATATCGTTTAATCGAACTTTCCATTATTATTATCGTCTGCGAAATAATAAATACAATTACAATGTTGTTTCTTCTAAAATAAAAATATAAATATTTCTCAATCAAACGACGATGCGTAAGTTGACAAATCCTTATTTCGACAGAGTAAGAAACATTCAAAATGAAAAATAGAGACAGATAAAAAGAGAAAGTAAAAGGATTATTCGTATTCTAGCGAAGAAAATATAAGGAAGTAAGGTATTTCATTTATAATTTTTTAATGGGACAATCTTCCAAAATGATATGGATTAAATTAGATAGCTCGCACATTATTATCGACGATAGGGAAAAAACTTGATTATTAATGTTCGAGCAAGATGAATAAGACGTTTAAATGCATGTTTAGCATAAAGTACCGTTATTGTAATAAAAAGAGAAATAAGATTGCAACTTCCATGAAATAATAATCGCATATCGTTCTCTCGGAAATATAAATATATACATATACGAACAAATCAAGGATTCGATCCTTTCACGTGCGCGCTTGTGCACTCTGGTTACGACACTATATGTATATATATATATATATATATATATATATATATAAT
>NW_014569685.1:0-36849 GCF_001313835.1 Polistes canadensis | reverse complement strand
ATATATATATATATATATATATATAGAATGTATACAAATAAATGTATATATATATACATATATATTTATACACAAGTTTACCGATGACGTAAAGTTTTGCTAAATAGGTCGCCATACCATAGACAGCAGGTATTGATAATTAAGGCTTGCCGTGCAACGGTCTCCGATCATTTTCTCTTTTCTACTTGTCCGTGACACGTGAACAGCACATAACACTAAATTACATACGCATACTCATATTTCACGCGTGTACGCGTGATCTTTCATGATACTTTGATGATACATATATGCTATATATATACATATATATATATATATATATATATATATATATACATATGCTATATATACATTTATTAATTTATATGTTATTTTGATCGTATACAATTGATATTACATCGACGCGTCTTACACACATATACCAAATTCTATGGAACCAACCAGGAAATGCAATAGGGTGTATGACGCGTACACGATGGTAACAGTCAATGACGTTTTTCCTTTATATATATAATTATTCATTGAAAAACTATTACGAAGAATTTGATTCGAATGAGATAAAAATAGGATTATAAATAATAACATTGCGAAAGTGAAAGAGGGAAAATAATGCAACGTTATAATAGCTCGTAATCTCCGAGAGATTATCTTCGAAGAATGTTAGACATCTTGCAATAATAAACATGCATTTTTTATCAGCTGTATATTTAGCAATAATTAAAGAATGATCGAAGAATTTCGGTGAACGTGGATTACGTTTATTTGTATACGCGTTTCGCAATGAATTATAATTGATTAAAGACCCGTAGTCTTCAATAATCTCTTAAATTAGTTTAATGCTACCGTCGGACATGTACGTGGATAGGATGTAAATAAGAATTAAAGAAAAAAAGGATGTAAAATATTGCTACGTGATAATATTAAACAAGTTTGCATGCTTCATTTTCTATACGAGATGTTTGGCTTCGTCACCTTTTTGTTTTCTTTTCTCCTTTCAAGTTAAACGTCTAATTTGATTAACGCGCGAACATCATTCTGAAGAACACGCTTCTACCCAAACCCCCCCCCCCAACTCCCACCAGCTTCCCCACCGACAAAAGAGAAACAAAATAATCAAACAAAATGATAAAACTGGTTTGAAGTTTCCGAGAATATTTTAGGTGATACGTAAATATATGGTATAATCGAATATATTATTATACAGAGCGTTTCGCCTAACTCGACCATCTAAAATATCTCGTTTGTTTCGTATGATAGAAAAAAAATGTCAGAGGAAAAATATATTCTGTTCGAAGGTGCCGATATAGTGACGGGCCGAATTTTTTTTCCAAGGTCATTTTTTTCGAGATATCAATGTCATTGTATTTTTTTTAAATGGCACTGCATACTTTTACTACAATATTCTAATAGCTTATAAAAACACGAGCCCAACGATGTTCAATACGTTGACCTTGAGGTGACCTTTACCGAGAAAATTGTGGAAAGTTTTTCAGGAACTTCAGTACACGCTCGGAGGACGGTAAATGAAGAAACAAATGTAAATCAACGTGTAAGGACATTCATACAAACAACAAATCTTCTCATATACAAGAGATATATATGCATATATAGAGTCCGTGTAAATGTCATTTATCTGAATCGAATAATCTATAAATGATAGTTAAGCAACGTTATTTAAATTCAATTTATTATCTAATTAGGAAATTTAGTTTATCAAATTATAAAAAATAGTAGACCCTATTACCATTCGAATGGCGTACAGATAACTAAAGTCCTAATAAAAATAATGTTATTTGAATCTTAACGTATCCGGTATTATGCGGTTTTTTATCAGTCTTCCATATATATCATTGGGTACAGTTCATTTCAATGAAGTCTATTCGAACTGATTACCATCGTACCGCTGGCATAATAAATAATTCTTCAAACGAGAGATTCCAAAATATGAAATGGAAATAAATAGATAGAAATCCAATTATGTAAATGATGTTCTGCCCCCCCCCCTCCTCCTCCTCCTCTTCCCATTCCCATTTCATTCGCATATAAGTGTGAAATTTTCTCAGTAGTTTAAGTAAAATACCTTGCGTTACCTTTCCAATTCCCGCTTTAACCGGATTATTGCGAAACGACAAGCGTGCCAGATTTCTACGCAATAGATTTGTTCATTATTTTTTGTCTTCTTTCTTTTTTCTAGCCACAGCCAAATATTTTCTCCTCCAACGATAATGAATTCAACTAAAAAAGTTCGATTAATCATTTCGTGGATTATTATTCGCGGATTATTATACTTGATTTCTAGTTTCGAATTATAACCGGCACGTCTTGTTCCTTCGAAAATATTTATTTGGAAATATGAATAGGGGGGGGGGGGTGTTTATCTGAAGTGAATAAAAAGAGAAAGAAAAAAAGGAATAATTTAAAAAATATACCTATAATTGTGACAGCATATATTAACACGTTAGATAGTGTAAATAATTTAATACGGGGGAAAGAAGCGCGTGTATGGTGGCGATAATGGGGAGGGGGGCTCTGAGCGAAAGGGGCGGGGGAAATTCGAGATGACAGCGTAAGAGTCGAACAGTTTGAAATATCACGCCTTTAGCCGCAGTGCTCGTTTGGGTTTAACGCAAAGCAGGTGTGCGCAGGTTTTACGTCAACTGGACTGGAGTCATGATTTCGTGTTATTTTGTTTCTTTTTTCTGAATAAAAAACGTAACAAATGATATTATATAAAATTGGTTTATATTAGAACAAACGTTAAACGAGTTACTTATCGAATTTATTCAGTATAATAATACCATATATCATTTTTTGCGCAATTCGAACGCGTTTATTTTTTATTTTCATTCTTTAAAAACGTTAAACGCTTCTTTACCTGCCTTTCGTTATTTTCTCCTTTATATTTTTCTGTTGTTGTTGTTTTTCTTTTTAACTAACGTGCCATCTTGAATTGTTCCCTCCAAAAATAAAAAAAAGAAATAAATAGAATCGTGGATAACATTAATCGTTGTTCCAATATTTCCAAGGAATACGTTGTAAATCAAAAAACGAAAATTAATCCAAAGACATCTCGGCTATGTCCAGATCCGCGCGCGAAGCGCGGACGCTCATCTAAAAAGAAGAAAGTGCAATTATTTTTGCCTCGAGAAAAGATACAAGCAAGCTGGGTGAGTTCAACTTTCCTTCTTTTATCCTTTATTTTTATCCTTCGAGGATGACGAGGGTCGCATGGTGATACTGGAATAAAGTTCTTTTTCTTGTTTCTTTTTCTTTTTTTCTTATCTTCTTTTTTCTTATCTTCTTTTCCCTTTTTCTTTTTCTTTTTTTTTTTGGGTTTTTTTTTCTTTTCCTTTTGCTCGTATTTTCAGTCGCCCGTAAAAATAAAATCATAGCAAAAATTGTGATCGCTACGCGAATGACGATAAATAGTTATTTTATGATCAAAGTTGTAGAACTAATTGCAAGATAATGTTCTTTTTATCGATCGAATTAAACATTAAGAAATTCTTTCTTTTTTTTCTTTTCTTTTCTTTTCTTTTTCAATTGACGCTGTCACACTTGTTAAATAATTATTTTTTATATTGGAATATCGTTATAGTTTATTATATATATATATAGATAGATAAATAAATATATAATGAAATTGAAAGTAGCATTAAATGTATAGTATCTGATTATGCAATTCTAATTATTTACATTTACATTTACATTTAATTATAAATGAAGTAATTTAAATTACCTTTTTTTTTTGTTGCAAAAACGTCTATCTGATCTATTCGTCAGCGTAATTTCTTTAGAATCGTTCTATAATTGCTGCTTATATAGTATATCGCAATAAAATATTCGCGTAATTATGTTGCGCTTATTATAGAAAATTGTCTGTTAAACGTTTGTCCTACAACAACGAGTGATACTCGTGGTAAAAAATTTAGGCCATAAACAGTAAACACGAGCCTGATTCGTGGTACTTCGTTCAGATTAAAAGTAAACAAGAGAATCGTGGTTCAGTGTTGTTCTTGATATTTTCTTACTTTAATTACATATAATTATTATTATTGCTTGAGCAATCGTGAGTTAGCGGGTAGGATAAGGGGAAAGTTAATGTCTTATTAAATATACCGAATTTGTATTTTCAAAGAATATAATAATCTGCCACGCTTTACATTGCAATTTTTATTGCTCCTATAAGCATTAAAATTTTTTTTTTCTACAATGACTTCGAGGACGAGGATCAAAAGAGTGTTGCATAAGTAAACTAACTTGCAAACTAATCGGTTGTCGTGTCGCATCAAATAAAACATCGTTATTATGTCTTTGAAATTAAATGCGCGGATAGACAAAAAAAAAGTAATTAATATCGATACAAAATACGACAAACGAAACATCACGTTTCGTTCTCGTGAGTTTTTATTATTATTTTTAAACGTAGTTTGACGTGATATTAAGAATAATGTCAACACACGTGATACCTCGTTAACAGTAAAACCATAAGCCATTAAGTAGTATCTACTTTGTTCTCTTTCTTTTCCTCTTTTGTTTGCGTTTCTTGAATAATTATTTGTAGAAAAAAGAACGGAAAAAATATTTATGTCAATACTTTATCTGTCCAAATATTTCCATATGGCTAATCTCTTTGACAGAAACAATAAAAGTTAAACCGAATAAAATGATGGCCTTGAAGAATATATTGTAGTATTTGTGGAATATAAATCGTTATCTGACATCGGTCTTACGTGTCCCATCTATACGTGTATCTACATATATCAAACGACCGGTCGAACAACAGGCTAACTTTTCGAAGGATATATTTCGTAAGCGTATTAACAATTTCAAATATATTACCTGCTTGTCAGCCTTGTCAACTTGTCGAAATTCCTACCTTTTTTTTTTTTCTCGAATAACGCTCCGACGAAAATGAAATATTTTTCGATCTTATCTTATTTAAACGCCGAATACTTCTCTCTAGTTATATTCGATTTTATTGTGAGATAAACAAGATTTTACGATGCTATTAAACGAGATGCCTATAAATTTGCATCAATTTGAAATGTAAATTTCCTTAATCGTTTCTTTTTTTATTTTTCTTTATTTTCTGGAACATTTTTTATACGGACTTTCAACTTTTTGTATACACTTTCAATTTGACCAATTTCCTTTTTATTTCAATTCGATCGATTAAGTATTTCTAATATTTATTGTATATATAATAATATTGTAGTTGTTCTATCAATTGTTAGTTTTTCATTCGTCTATGTTCACGAGAATTCATTATAAGAATACTTGGAATTCAATTGTGACGTATGGAAACGCGAATATGTAACAATATATTGTATCATTTCCCACTTATCGCACCTACTTATTTTCTTGTCGAGTTCTTTCTTTCCTCGTATATATCGTGTATATATATATATATATATATATGTATATTCCTCGTATATGCGTAACAAAAATTATCGTTTGTTTAACTTAAAAGAAAATGTGTAGAAAACGAATGACTCTTTGAGTAATGTTATTTAAATTATAAATTATTTCGTTATTTGACTGTGCAACGATTGTACTAACTGTGTGTAATTCAAGTGCACGGTCAACGTAATCGTACACGACCATGATTTATCTTCACGTCACTTCCGCTTTAAAATGATTTTTCAAGGAAAAGGTCATCGTGTGTCTTGACTTACGCGAATTACCTTTGAATTTCTTCAATTATTAGAGAATTCATGTTTTCTCAAGATTATTGTATAATATGAGCAAATTGTAAAAATTCTCTATGAAGAAATTCCTAAAGAATTCAATAGAAAATATTCAAAAATATGACAAGTATTATAACAATTGAATATACTTGAACATTATTTTTAGTGCAGTACAAAGGAAAGGACAAATTTTCTAAGCTGACGACTACTGTGTCCTGAAAAAGCGAATATTTCTAATACAACAGAATATACTAACCACATTTAAGTAAACGATCTTGAAACGATTATGAGTGATTCAAATGGTAAGTTAATGAACTATTTTCAAATACAAATATACAATAAAAAGAACAAAGCGTTCTTCCTTTTACAAAATCAGATAATTGTTAGTATTATCATGACAAATAACGAAATCCATTACCAAAGCTCGTTGCTGTTATACTATGGTAAAATATTCTTCATGTTGATTGACATAACGTAGTATCGTATCAAACAAGATAACGACAAAATGTTAACGAAAGATCCGTGCCATTTACAAATAAAAACCGTAATAAGAATTTATATCGCGTATATTATGACTTATTTCTTTTATTTCTTCCTATCTCAAGATACACGTAGATTTGATTAAGTTTTTATGATTTCAATTGTAATCCAAAATAAGTACTTGCTCATTTTATATCCTAGCCACGAAGAAGGACGATCAGTCGATAATAGACTGTCAAAAGATCCAAACTAGCCAAGATGAGGATATAGTAAGATTATCTTTCTTCTTTTCTATTATTCGATTAAACCAACGATATATATATCTCCTATTTAAAATATATTATTATATATATTATTACAGCAAGTATACGGATTTCAAAGGAGTACATTAAAAACGATTGTAATTTACATTTCTTATATATTAACTGTCGGTTTCGTAAGACTCCTTTTCCATTGGTATCCGCGATTATACTTGTATGCAACACATAGGAAATGTCCTTTAAAGGAAGCCACCAAATTGCTCGTGATCGTAAGTGTTATTATCTTTACAAACAAATCAAATCTCTTAAGTAACACGTAAGCCTTGGCTCATTATTTTTCTCTCAATAGATAATAAAAATGTACGTAAAATAACAATAATTCTATATACATGCAGGATGACTATCAAGGAAGATATAAATCCTATTTTGTGAAGAACGTTAAGACAATATCTACTGAAAATTTGAGGTCAGTTAAATTTCAATTGCTTAAGAACGAACATCGCGCGCGTAACGAGAAATTCTTTATTATAATAATATATTATTATTTATTTTTAATACGAGGAGAAAAAAATGAATGATCATATTTCAATTGTTATCGTTACGATTATGTAATATTTTATTTTATTAGACGATACATTTTTTTAGCGATAAATCATTCAGCTCGATTTTGGGAAGCAATGATATCAATTTGGTCGAAAGTGTCAAGAATGAAAAACTTAAACTTCGTTTAGAAAATGGTACAAAATCAAAAGTAACAGAATATAGAGCATTTTGGTGTAAAAAGCAGTGTTATATTTGGGACGTTACTAGGAATGCATTTTCTAAGCTCGTTGGTCTTGACAAATATACATTGTGTTCGGACCTACACCTTGATCGAGATAAGGGACTTTCGAAAGAAGAACAATTTCTAAGGTATTTACATATATAATTACATATATATAATTACATATATATAATTACATATATATAATTACGTATATATAATTACATATATAATTTTATTAATTGCTTATTATATAATTCTACTTTTACAAAAGATTGCCATTTCTTGATTTCAACTTTATCATACAGGCGAATCATCTATGGAAACAATGAAATTGTTGTACCAGTACAAAGTATTGGTATATTATTGTTACTAGAAGTTTTAAATCCATTTTATATCTTTCAAGTATTTACTCTGGCAGTATGGTTTGCCGAAGAATACCTTTATTACACCATGGCTATAATTTGCATGTCCGTTTTTGGAATTACAAGTTCTATATTACAAACACGTAAAGTAAGTAGATAACAATTACCGATTATCCGATTATACTTTTTATTCATTTCAATACCATTTCTATATACGTTAGAATCAACTGAATCTTAAAGGAACCGTGGCCTCTTTCGAAAATGTTAAAATATATCGAAGTTCTGGGGTATTTGAAAGCGTTTCGAGTAACGAATTAGTACCAGGTGATATTATAGAATTACCAAACCACCATGGAACGGTTGTGTGCGATGCGGTATTACTAACTGGACAATGTATAATAAATGAATCTATGCTAACTGGTGAATATATTATATTTCATTAAAAATTGATTTGTGTGTATGATGATTATTATCGACTAAAGAAATATATTTCTTATCCGATCAGGTGAGTCTGTACCAGTTACAAAAACACCATTGCCATCGAATCAAGTGCCATACGATTCAAAACAATGCTCTCATCATACATTATACAGTGGAACTACTATCATTCAAACAAGGTACGTACAACGTGGGTGAACGAAAACGTACAAGATTGTAGATTATAATGAATAAATATATCTTGATGAATTGTTTTTTTTTATATCGCAGATGCTATGGGAATAATCCAGTTCTTGCGAGAGTCATCAGGACAGGTCTACAAACAAACAGAGGTTCATTGGTCGCGGCTATATTGTATCCGCCACCAGCGGACTTCAAATTTGATCAAGATTCGTACAAATTCATTGGAATACTAGCGTGTGTTGCAATTTGTGGCTTTATATATACAGTCGTTACCAAGGTAAATGAACAATTCAGCGATTATGAACCTGTCAATTCCTTATAAGGACTATAAAGTTATTTTTAAATAATTTTAATTCTAGGCATCGAGAGGAATTACAGCGGGTGACATTGCAATTAAAGCTTTAGATATAATTACGATAGTTGTTCCTCCGGCATTACCGGCTGCAATGACAGTAGGAAAATTGTATGCACAAGCAAGATTAAAACGGGCACAAATCTATTGTATCAACAGCAGGGTTATTAATGTTTCTGGCAGCATTAATTGCGTATGTTTCGATAAGGTAAGAATGTTATGAAAAGAGTAATTAATATTTCGTTAAAAGATCATTAATCTGCAGATTTGGAGACTATGAAATATCACATTTCTTCTTTACTTTCATCTACTTGTACAGACTGGAACGCTGACAGAGGATGGCTTAGATATGTGGGGTGTTGTACCATGTACAAACGGTAACTTTGAAGAATCGGAGAAGAATGTGGCCAAACTGCAGCATCATCCTCTTTTTGAGGGTATGTTGGTATGCCACAGTTTAAATATTATTAATGGCGAACTTTGTGGGGATCCATTGGACGTTAAGGTAATCCTGCACCCTTCTTCTTTGTAAAAGTTTATTTTTTATAAATACCCTCTCATTCTTATGATTATAATTAAACCTATTATAGATGTTTGAAAGTACCGAATGGACACTGGAAGAATCTGACACAACGCAATCGGATAAATATGATCTTGTAGCACCAACGGTAGTGAAACCACCAAAAAATCATCATTTTACTGAAAATATGAATAACATTTTAGAAATTGGTATTCTGCAACAATATCAATTCTCAAGTTCGTTGCAACGAATGTCTGTGATAGTACGTATTTTAGGATCTGAACATTTCAAAGCATATACCAAAGGATCCCCTGAAATGATATTTAGTTTAAGCAAACCAGAAACATTACCAAAAAACATAATGACAATTCTGAAAACTTATACAGAGCAAGGCTATCGTGTTATAGCTATGGGCCGGTCTACAATAATTGAGAATGGTGCAAAGGTAACATATACATGTGTATAATATATATTTTCATTTTACGAAATTAATGCTAAATAACTTTTTCTACAGATATCAAAAATGACGCGAGACGAGGTCGAACAAAATTTGGAATTTCTGGGTTTAGTTATTTTAGAAAATAGATTAAAAGAACCAACGGTATCAGTTATAAAGGAACTTAGAGAAGCTAATATGCACGTTATTATGATCACAGGTTGCTAATTCGTAGTTTCATTTTCTTAATTGCGTATAACATTTTTTTTTATAATTGAATATAATCCGTGTGTTTTTTATTGCTTGATACAGGTGATAATATACAGACTGCGGTAAGCGTTGCAAAAGAGTGCGGTATACTTTTGCCTCACGAAACGGTTATAGACGTTATCGTAGTACCAAATCAATTTACCAAATCCAAACCAGAACTATTTTTCAATGCACAAAGTATAACTCAACAATTGGTAAATATAAAATTGATAAATATTATGAAATCGTTTTACTTTGAATGATTTTATTCGCCAGTTATTTCTTTCAGAGTCTTCAAAGCAAAAAGCTTATGATACCATTGTTAGACGATACGGAACAAGGGATGAATATACAAAATTATAGATTTGCTTTGACCGGCCAAACATGGCAATTACTAAAAGAATATTATTCCGACATCGTGCCGAAAATATGCGTGAAGGGTGCAATATTCGCAAGAATGACGAGTGATCAAAAACAACAATTGGTTTTAGAATTAATGCAACTTGGTTATTACGTGGGTACGTATTAACTATGCGTATAATCGCAATTATTACAATTATTATCGATTCTTTCCTACGTTCGTACTTCACAGTTATGTGCGGAGATGGAGCAAACGATTGCGGAGCATTAAGAGCTGCTCACGCAGGTGTATCTCTTTCGGAAGCAGAATCGAGGTAAGAATTGAATTCAATAAAAACAGATTGTGTTTGTTTTTTCCATCCTCTTTTCTTGTTTTCATCCTTTTGGTCTTTTTTAGCGTGGCCAGTCCCTTTACTTCAAGGATACCTGACATAACTTGCATTCCTAAAGTTATACGACAAGGACGAGCGGCTTTAGTCACGTCATTTGGAATATTTAAATTTATGGTAACATACTCCCTGACAGAATTCTTATCTGTTATTATTTTATATTCAATAGATTCTAATTTAACAGATTTGGAATTTTTGTTTATCGATATTTGTTTGATTGTCAATTTCGCTTTCTTTTTTGGAAAAACGCAAGCATATGAGAAAAAACTTGCTAAGAATCCGCCAATGACGAGTCTTTTGAGTTTCACACCGCTATTGTCTTTAACGGTGCATATGTTAATAATGACAATTTTTCAAGCTATTGCATATCATACTGTACGGTATTTTCCTTGGTTTACACCTTTTGTTCATACTAGTACAACTGGATATATGTGCTATGAAAATTATTCGGTATTCTGTTTATCTATGTTTCAATATATTACAATGGCAATAATATTTTCACGTGGTAAACCATATAGACAACCTATTTATACAAATGGTATATTTACATTTTCTATCATTCTTTTAATTTTCGTTTGCGCATATATTACAGTTTATCCTGCAAAATGGGTAATCAACTTATTACAATTACTCCTACCCCCTGATTATAATTGGAGAATTATAATTTTAATACTTGCTTTTACAAATTTTGTTATATGTTTAGTTATTGAAACTTTAATAATTGAATATGGAATAGAGAAGAAATTAATTTCAAAAATCTATCGACCGGAAAAATCAAACAAACAATATTTAAAAGTACAGTATGAATTGAATAATGATCCCAATTGGCCAAAGTTGGATAAAGAGATACCTGTTTTACCAATTACTCCAAGCGTTGAAAATATTAAAACGATGTATCTAGAAACTTCAGAATGTGTAAATACTGTAAATAATACAAAATCTAACGAAAAAACAGTATTCAAACGATTAGACGATATCAGAAAGAATGGCGTTGACAATCAAGGATTCGTAGAAGATAGTTTTATAGAAAATGTAAGTGTTATCACTAGATTTTAAATATTCAGCAAAAAACGATTTATATTAATTCTGACTTTGACTGATTTTGAATGATGTAACAAAACATGTTTGATCATATGTATATAAATATGTAAACCTTAATGCAGTATTCATTGTAAGTATTTTTAATTTTTTAAATAGCATAAGTATTATACTAAATAAAGAAAAAAGTAAAAATATTAAAAGTAATATGATTGTCATGATAATTTATGATTATTAAAGTTCAAGTTTTCATGAATAAAACATTTGTTCATTAAAGAAATAAAATATTAATTATATTTGTGTTTTTATTTTTTAATTCCAATTGTGAAAATTTGTTATAAATATTTAAACAATATTAACTACTTTACCTTCGTTAGAAATACCGAAAACTATAATAACTGTGTAGATTTAAAGATGGCGCTTCGATTGTAATGGATGCGAACTCCGAAAGGATTCCGTTTGTTCTTACGTCAAAACAACGAAGCTTTATATATAGGCTTCGTGGTCAAAACGATGTGAAATTTCATTCTAATTGTAAGTGAACGCAAAGAATTTGATTAAAAAGTTATGCAATCTATCGTTCAACAGTTACTAGAGGCTTTTTTTACTTTATAGTTTTATACTTTACAGTATAAAGTAGTTCTAGTTTACACTACTATTTATGTGACAACTTATGTTTTGTTCGCCGTCAAACGTTTCAAGAGAAATGCACGTGTTTATGTCTTCATTTTTCATTCAGCATTTGATGGACAACTAGGAATTTCTTGAAACTGTGTTTAACTTTACATTTGTTCGAACATGGCTCCGACAATTCAGACTAATGGAAGTACATCTGAAAGAGACAAACGTACAACAAGACCAGTAGAAAAAAGGTATAAAATCTAACCTCAAATATTTATATGTTATATATTAAAAATCGCAATCTGTTATCAATTGCATTTTACTTTTTATTATAGGTCTGAATTAATATGCAGAGTTAAATTTTGTAATTCACTGCCCGATATTCCATTTGACCCTAAGTTTATCACATATCCATTCGAATCGACTCGGTATGTATCGAATGTTGAAGGCTTGTGCATTTATTAAATGAGCCTGCGTAACAATGACAAATGTATTCTTTTGATCAAGGTTTATTCAATATAATCCAACATCATTGGAACGTAATTACAAATATGAAGTTTTAACGGAACATGATTTAGGCGTTGAAATAGATCTTATTAACAAAGATACCTATGCAGGAGACGTTAATGGACAATTAGATCCTGCAGATGAGAAACTTCTCGAAGAAGATGTTCTTACGCCGCAAGATTCTAAAAGATCTAGACATCATGCCAGAAGCGTTTCTTGGCTTAGACGAACCGAATATATTTCTACCGAACAAACTAGATTTCAACCGCAAACGGTTGACAAAGTTGAAGCTAAAGTTGGTTATAGTATTAAGAAAAATTTCAAAGAGGAAACGTTATATATGGACAGAGAAAGTCAAATAAAAGCTATTGAGAAAACATTTGAGGATAATAAGAAAACAATCGATAAACATTACAGCAAACCAAACGTTGTACCCATTGAAATTTTACCTGTATATCCAGATTTCAAGGTATCTACTATTACTACTAGAACATAAAAAGGACGATTATTCCTCAATTTTTCTTGGAATAATATATAATCGTGGTATTTGTATTTTTATAGTTATGGAAATATCCTTGCGCTCAAGTAATATTTGATTCCGACCCTGCGCCAACTGGACGTTCCGTTCCTGCTCAAATAGAAGAGATGTCCCAAGCAATGATTCGGTATAATTATTTCTGTCCTCACGTAATTAATATTTGATTCATGTTTAATGAATCTTCGTAATGTATCATTTCATGGTGTTAACAGGGGTGTCATGGACGAGAGCGGCGAACAATTCGTAGCATACTTCTTACCTTTAGAAGAAACTTTAGAAAAACGAAGAAGAGATTTTACTGCTAATATTGATTACGCGGACGAAGAAGAATACGAATATAAGATGGCTAGAGAATATAATTGGAATGTTAAAAGCAAAGCATCTAAGGGATACGAAGAAAATTATTTCCTCGTTATGCGACAAGATGGAGTACGTCCTTACTATTAAGTATTTCTATTAAATTATTGATAATTATTATTTATTTCATTGATTTATTCATCATTTCAGGTCTACTATAATGAATTGGAAACTCGTGTACGACTCAGTAAACGCAGGCAAAAAGCTGGTCAACAGCCAAATAATACGCGATTAATTGTACGTCATCGACCATTAAATGCCAATGAATTCAAAATGCAGAGATATAGAGAAAAACAATTGGAACCCCCAGGAGAGGAAGACGAAGACGAGGAAGAGGAAGAAGAAGAGGAGGAAGAAGAAATGCAACAAGAAACTGAAAAAGCAGAAGAGAAAGGTAACAACTTCGCATTAGGATATCAATATACACATATCTGCAATCTTGATCCGATTCTCATTATTGTTCTTTTTTTTTAGCTGACTCTGAAAATGAAAGTAATTCGCGTGCATCATCCAGGCCATCCTCTCGTGCTTCCAGCAAAAGATCTCGTTCTCCATCGCGATCTAAATCTCGTTCTAAATCTCGTTCTAAATCTCCTTCAAGATCCAAGTCCCGTTCCCGTTCTCGTTCCCGTTCCCGTTCTCGGTCTCGGTCTCGGTCTCGTTCCCGATCCCGGTCCCAGTCTCGTTCTCGTTCTCGTTCCCGTTCACCATCCAAATCTTCATCTCGTTCCAAATCGCGATCAGAGTCACGATCTCCGTCTAAATCGCGTAGCAGATCTAAATCAAGATCTGAATCCCCTCAATCAAGAAATTCTTCTCGGTCAAGATCACGATCGAAGTCAAAATCAGCATCAAGATCTCGATCTGGTTCTCCTGCTAAATCGCGATCGAAATCCCCATCGAAATCGCGGTCAAAATCACGGTCAAAATCGCGGTCAAAATCACGGTCGACCTCAAAGTCTAGATCGAGGTCACGATCTAGGTCACGATCGAGGTCACGATCTCATTCAAAATCAAGGTCTCCGAGTGCAAGTGGTAGCGCTTCTGGTAGCGGTAGTGCTCAAAGTGCTTCAGAAAGTGAATAATTTAATATAAGATGCATAAACAATAGTTCCTGCATCTGTATTATTATTTTTATTTACGTTTGCAAAATCTTAATTGAATCACTTTTAGAATTCATTGTTTATAATAGCACACGAAAAATGTTTCATAAAAAGTTTGTATAGAAACGTTTCATCATTTTAAATACATTTAAAGTTGGGGGCTTCTTATTCTAAACTGTATAAAAATATAGTATAGTCTTTTTTACAATCACAAAACACCTAAGCACAAAAAGTTGATGATTGTGCTATTTAAAATAAGCTGTTAGCCCTGACTGATTAACATCTTTTTATTCGCTTTATTTTTTATGTATATCTTCTTCAGAAGGATTATGGACAACTATCGCGATATAATAATAATAATAAAATATAATAGAAGTTAATACGAAGTCTGATATGAAACAGTTACCGTATATAAAGAAAGCTCTTATGTTTTACGTAAAGATTCCTTAATGATTAAATTATAATTTTTCTTAAAAATATATTGTACATACTTAAACTTTAACATTTCACTTAAATATGAATGACTATAAAGACGATAATTTAATTCAAACTGTGAGTATGTAAGCTACTCGAGTGAGCCACTATAGTGGTGCATCGACCTGGAAAAAATATTCGCTAAAGCCACTAGTGGCAGGCCGACACCATATCGGTAATAGTAGTTTTCTGCTTTGAAAATATCGACCGTCGTAACGTAATGAGGTCATTCGATCACTAAATTTTAMTCTTCATATTTTTTTCATACCGGGCGATTTATATGAAAATTGATTCTTAAGGAGTAAACTCCAAAAGTATTGATAAAGTAATTATATTATAATTATGAAAAGGAGAGCTAACGTATATAATGGAGAACTTTATTTTTCGTCAGAATCAGTTCGTATATTTATGAAATGTATTGTAACCTTGTTGCTTTTAAAGAAAAATCTTTAATCCGGCAATTTATAAAATAATAAAATAGTTTATTATATATATTTAAAATAAAACAGTTTGTTGTAATTGTTTTGATAAAAATCTTGATTATAATTCCTACATTTTTGAAAATAATTTTGTTCAAGCATCCAAAGAAACGAACCAATCTTAGACTTGAAACAACGACCAATCGTAAGTGAGAATTTAAATCCCTCAATAGGCGCGTGATCCCTGTATTTTGTGACGTCACGCACGGTGACTATCAAAAAAACACGCTTGTTAATTTTGCGTGTAAGTATTCTAATACACATTACTTTAATAAAAATATTGGAAAGGAGAAAAAAAAGAAAATCAATCAAAAGGAATAAAGACATTTTTCCAACGTGTTGTTTAGAATGAATGAAGAATTGATCGACGTTGAGCTATTTATCCTATTAAATGCGTGGAAGAGAGTCATATAATTATTATTTTTTTGGTACTCTATTATTACTTAAATTCATTTTTTATCTTTAAATCGAGTAAATAAGTTATAATATAGTATTATAAAATAATATAATGTTAATTAATATTCGGAGGATTATTATGATGTAATATTGTTTCTATGATTAATTTATAGAAGATAAAGAATTTAACCTAATTATTTAATAATATTTTCTAGGTAGTAAAAAATAATGTAAATGACAAAATTAAGAGAATAATATTTGAAGTAATCTTTTCAAAAGTCAAAGAAGAAAATTAAATCTTCTATTATGGCTATCGCAATAACGTATTGTCCACCAAATATCAGTTTTACTGAAATTTGGATTGAACATGGTATGTCTAAATGTTTTATGGATACAATAAGTACAAGCATCATTTTTTTGTATCTGATGATATTTGGGACAATTCAACTATGGATGTATCACAAGTATGGAACAGAAATGAATGCAAATGTATTACCAAGGAGTAGGCTATACAATTTACAAAAATTGTTTCTCTATCTAGTTCCATTACTTAGCATATTGAGATTAATTTTACAAGCAACTATTTTGGATGATAAGAAAATTTATGGATACATGGTAAATTATAAATTATCCTATTATTTTCTTCCATATATATATATAATATTATTGTGTTATACCATTGGATTTATAGATACTTACAACAGTATTAACAGTAATTATGTATCCATATTCCGTTCATATACTGAGAGTAGAAAGAAATAATTTATTACCAAGCGTACCGCCTCGTGGCCATGGTCTTGTTTTATTGGGATTTTGGACTTTAGCACTTGTTGCTGAAAATCTTGTTTTTGTTAATATTGGAAAACTCGAATGGTGGTTTCATTTAAATTCGTAAGTATAATAATTCCAAAAACAAGCTTTTAATAAGGTTTTTAAGTTTATCTATATATCATTTTATTTTCAGATTGACAGATCAAATTGAAATGGGCCTATTTGTTTTACGATACGTTAGTAACTTAATGATCTTTGCTATTGGCCTAAAAGCACCTGGAATATTTCCTTATACGGATCCGGAATATCATACGCTTGACAATGCTACAACTTCGCAGTCAAGATATTATTATGATGTAACTCATTAATGCTATATTTAAAAAAACTAAGAAAGAAGGAATGATTTTCTTGATAATTAATATTTAACATATATAAATATGTGTTTGTCTCTATGTTTATAGAGACCCGGGGATAATGCTTCTACATGGAAAAATGCATGGTATAAAATTAAAGTTTTAGCTCCATTCCTGTGGCCAAAATCAGATATTCTTCTTCAATTGAGAGTTATATTTTGTTTCGGTCTGCTTATGTTGGGACGTTTAATAAATTTATATGTACCCATTTATAATGGAAAAATTGTAGATTGCTTAAAAGTTGCACCTAATGAGTTTCGGTATGATATATTATTCTTTATATACAGAATGTAGGATTTCTTTCTAATCTAATATATTTGTATTTTTTACAGATGGGATCTAATTTTAATATACGTCGCTTTTAAATTTTTACAAGGCGGCGGAACTGGTGGAATGGGATTATTAAATAACTTGAGATCATTTTTATGGATTCGTATTCAACAATTTACTACTAGAGAAGTGGAGCTTGAATTATTCAAGTATATATTTCTTTTTAATTTTTCCTACAAAAAAATATATATTTAATGATCAGCTTTCAATATAATATATTATTTTTAGACATTTGCATGGATTAAGTTTACGTTGGCATCTTGGTAGAAAAACTGGAGAAGTATTAAGAGTCATGGATCGTGGTACCGATTCTATAAATAACCTTTTAAATTATATTTTATTTTCAATTATACCAACAATCGTTGATATCATTATCGCTATTGTATTTTTCATAAGTTTCTTTAACAAATGGTTTGGCTTAATCGTCTTTTTGACAATGAGTCTTTATATTGGTAATATCTTACGAATTTCTTCTATTACTTAATAACCATAAGATTTGAAATATTATTAAGGAAATTTTATTTTTCATTTGAATCAAATTAGCTGCTACCATTATGGTCACCGAGTGGCGCGTTAAATTTCAAAGAAGAATGAATTTAGCGGATAACGCGCAAAAAGCACGCAGTGTGGATAGTTTACTAAATTTTGAAACAGTTAAATATTATGGGGCAGAATCTTATGAAGTAGATTGTTATAAAAAAGCTATTTTAGATTTCCAAGTTGAAGAATGGAAGTCTATGATTACATTAAACATCTTAAATATTTTGCAAAATATCATTATTTGTTGTGGTTTATTAGCTGGTTCTTTACTTTGTCTTCATATGGTGAGAAATGAATTTATCAAAAGTTTATCTACGAAAAGTTAGATGTTATTTTTGAATTTATATTTCTTCTAGGTTGTAGCTGGTACAGGATTAACGATTGGTGATTATATTTTGTTTGCGAGTTACATAATACAACTTTACGTCCCACTTAATTGGTTTGGTACTTATTACAGGTAAACCATTTTCATTTACTTTTCTCGATATGAGTTAAATTATTGATTATTATGTCATAGATTTTCATTTTCTATTTGTTCTTATTAACAGAGCTATACAAAAAAATTTTGTCGATATGGAAAATATGTTTGATCTTCTTAAAGAAGAACAAGAAATAATAGATGCTCCCGGTGCTGGAGAATTACAAGTTAAACGGGGACAAGTAGAATTTTCCAACGTCTCGTTCAGCTATACTCCAGACAGAGTGGTATTACGAAATATTAGTTTCATTGCACCCGCAGGAAAAGTAATAGCTTTCGTTGGTCCTTCTGGTGCTGGAAAATCAACTATATTACGGTTACTATTCCGTTTTTATGATATAGAAGAAGGTTCTATATTAATAGACGGTCAAAATGTCAAAACTGTTAAACAAAGCTCGTTGAGAAATGCTATAGGTAATATTCAATTACTATAAAAATATTTCTATATGAATAGAAATAATATTAAGAATTACTCAAATTTTCTATCATTTCTAACTGTAGGTGTTGTACCTCAAGATACAGTTCTATTTAACAATACGATCAAATATAATATTCAATATGGTCGCATAGATGCTCCAGAAGCGGATATAATAGAATCGGCCAAAAATGCAGACATTCACGATAAAATTTTAACATTTCCAAACGGTTACGAAACCCAGGTCTACTTGTTATTTAATTATCATAAAAAATAATTATATTATATATTAAAAATTATTAATATTAATCATACATAATCGATTTCATTAGGTCGGCGAACGTGGTCTTCGTCTTAGCGGAGGTGAAAAGCAACGAGTTGCTATAGCACGAACAATCTTGAAGGCACCTAAAATAATTCTTCTGGACGAAGCAACGAGCTCGTTAGATACTCATACAGAGCGTAATATTCAAACAGCATTATATCGAGTTTGTACAAATCGTACAACCATCATTATAGCACATAGATTATCTACAATAATACACGCGGATGAAATATTGGTTTTGAAAAATGGTGAAATAGTTGAAAGAGGTAGACACGAAGAATTAATATCATACAGTGGAGTTTATCATACGATGTGGCAAGAACAATTAAAAAATGACACAGAAATGAACCAAGGTGAGCCTGTACCTGTTTCATCTGAAACTGAACTGAAAGCTTAAAGAAAAAGAATTGATTATTATGTATATAAACTTTTGTTAATTATTTTTAATAGAGAATTCTTATTTATGAAAATGTAAACAGATAAAAAGATGACTAAATAATATAAGTTTATAATTTTTTATTTCTTTACCATGCATCTAATGTAGAATCCTAAATTTCTATGACTGTTTCTCAACATTATAGAACGTAGTATACAAATGTTTATTATTTCATTAAATCAATATTATTTCACAGATATAAATATATATTTTAAAAGACCTTTAGATTAGATTAGATCTATGTTATTCTTCAGCTAATGTATGTTCATGTTCTTCTCGTGCCATATTATAAGCATAAGCTCCATCTGGAACCCAGCCAGATTCATCTGCGTAACTTATTGCTTCTGCCGCTTCACTTGCTCTCCATAAAAAATAATAACTGGCAATAAAAGTCCATGCAAACATATATCCTATCTATCAATAAGAAATATAATATCAAAATAATTGCAAATAACATCAAATCAGCGTGTAATAATTGACCCTATGAGAAAATTTTATTACCTTAATGGCTATTGCTATATTTTGAATAGACATTTTGAGAAACGTGTCCAAATATTCATTATGTCGTACTTTTCCTATGCAGAAGAAATATTTTTCTTTTAATTTTATTTTATTTCCTAATCATTTTTTCTCTCTTCAATTTTGACAAATAATTTGAAACATCATTATTCGATTGTTACAAACAAATCCAAAGCTAAGTTCAAAGCTAAATTCAATAAATTAGATTGAATAACAAATGGTATACAATGATATTATCAGTTTTCTTCTATCGAAAGAAAAAAAAGGAAAACCGAATAAAAGAATAGTTTAGTAATACACAGTTAATTGTGAATAATGTTCGATAATGAGAATACGTTTATAGTACATCTTATATGTATATATGTACACAACTATATTATAATTATAATAATAATAAGAATAATATATATATAATAATAATAACAACAACAATAATAGATGTTTTTATTTGGAACAGTACCGTCAATACTTGCAATATTTTTATGAGAGAATTAATATATTATTTGTTATATAATATTTCTTTTTAGAGAATTGTCAAAATTCTGTTTACACGCACCCGATTTGCAAGACAATACTGATTTAAAAAATGTCCTAAAAGAAACATTAGACGACACTTGTATCAACTTGGATGCGATCATTGAGACATCAACGTTTGGGCATAGGTAAATTACGTAAGGGAAAGAATGATTACGATACAACATACAAGAAGTTTAGGCACACACGTAATTGGCAAAATATTTGAGTTTCCTCTTTTTGCTGTATGTGGTTGGTAAGATTTAAATAGCATCCAAAATAACATAGAAATGCAATATTTGATTTCACACCTCCACCCTCTAACGTTTCACAGTGACATATTAAGTTACTATAATACTATTCTAGGCACGCACTATAAATAATTACTTCTAAATTCTGTAAGAACAATGTCCGTGCGCGATAACGATTAAAACAACGAAAGAAATGTCATTTTCTGTCCGTACGATGACTTTAACAAGCACTATTGACTTATTGAACTAGCAACTAGCTAGAATCAATAATCCTGATATAGCACCATTTTTATAATACAGCATCTTAAAGCCAAAATCGTATCTAAGGCTACCAACTGGTAGTTGAAGGAGCATGTGTGCTTACTGTAAAATCTTTGTATAAGGAGAATACGCAAATCTGAAAAATAAACAAACAAAAGGAAACTATTAAAATTAATTGTTAAATGAATAAAATAATATTATAATATCAGACCTTATCTTTTAAACGTTGACAGAGTTGCAATGCTATGGTTAGAAGTACCAATGCATCGTTTAACCATGGTACACTGCATTCCGCTTGTTGAGTCTCATGTTTAACGCTGCCGTGCGCATTTTCTAACTGATAGACAGCTAATACCAGTTTATAGCTTTGTATGTAAAAACTAATAGCTAAATTCTCTGGAAGATTAGGACTTAGAGATTTCTGAAAATGAAATATATTGCAACTGGATTATATTTATTATGCGTATCAATAAGTAGATAGAAAGATTTATCTAAACTTTTATTTACCATATTACGACTTTTAATGAGATCGTCGATGGTTTTCTTTCTAGGAACAATTAAGCTGGTTCTACTTCTTTGAAGACTACCTAATATATTACCTAGTACATGCATAACTTCGTCTGATGTTTTGAAAAGATAATGCCGATCGACATTATCGATATGCGCGATAGCTTGCTGCAAATGATTAGCAGCATCTTGTATTTGTTGCAATTTCCATGGATGCTCATTTACTATACTCGTTCTCATGTTAACGTTTGGTTGACGTTGTATTTTGAAATTAACTTCCTAAGAGAAAATATTCAGTTATCATATTCTACAATTTAATTGTTAAATTTTAACGTTTACTCGACAATATAAAAATGAATGTAACTTTGTTAGTGTATTACTTACTGCATTTGTGATACTATCACCGGTAAGTACAGCAACACATTTTACTTGATCATGCGGAGCTGCAAATACAAATCTGTCCGTTTTGTCTGGTTGATCGTTACCAAAAACAGCTAATGGAAATCGCTGTGCGCATTCCTACAAAATGATACATATATCATTGAACTTTTTCACACGTCTTACATCTATGCCACTAAATTAATAATCTTCCATACAAATTTATAATAGTAAACTGATAATGACAATTTATTATAATACACTACTAACCATTAAGATATTGCGAAGTTGGGATAACGAAGAATGGACTTCTTCGTGTAGGACCCACTCAAACTCCATTTGCTAAAATAAAAATTAAAAAAATGAAAAAGACTTAAAATTCTCCATAAATGGAGTATGTATTGTATGTATATCGAATCGAACGACATAACCTTATAAACATGATTTATTGATTAGCTAAAATACGTGTAATTGATAAGCGATAGATAAGGTTCATTATCTCCCAGAAATGAGAGAAAGCGAGGTAGATTAAGCGATTAGATAAATGTTAAACAAGGTGAACAACTTACGAGATTGTGAGCCTCCTCTTTTTCGCAATCCGCCATCTTTTCACTCTCGACGGTGTCTCCCTCTTTTTAGACGGTCTTCTATATTGCCCTTTAATTTATTTAACCTTTTAATGCTTTTTTATAATAGCGATCTATGATCGTCGACTTTTGCAATTTGTTAAGTCGAATATCGCATTGAATACGATTTTTTTATTTTGACTAAAAAACGTTGTGTCGAATGATTGCACATTTATTTTTCCTCATGTCCATCTCAAAAGTTTTTTTTCTCTTTTTGTATTTCTCTATCTATTACATGGGATATTGACGAAGCAGTTTTTTCTGTTAAAAGAATTAACTTCTCCAGTTTGTTTAATCTCGATATAAGTTCTGGGTGAGCGTAGATTTTTGTCTTAAATTCTTGATAAAATCTCCGAAAGAAGAATGACTGGTCTTAAGTTGTATTATGATTTATTTTCCCAACCATCAAGAGCACTATATATTTTTCTAAAAGTAGCTGGTATACCATTTGAGGCAAAACCAATAAAGCTAACAAAACTTGAAAATTTAACTCCCGAATTTGAGGCCTTCAATCCATTTAAAAAAGTTCCAGTTATAGAACATAATGGGTTTAAGTTGATAGAAAGGTACGTTCGATTGGACAATTTAGTTAATCAGATAATAAATAATGACGAATGGTTTTACTTGTAGTATTGCGATTGCGAGATACTTATGCAGAGAATACAAAGTAGCCCAACATTGGTATCCGTCTTCGTCTAAAGAACAAGCCAGAGTCGATGAGTATTTAGAATGGCAACATTTAAATACTAGAATAAATTGTGCATCATATTTTTTTGTTACGGTAACAATAATATTAATATGCTCTAATTGGAATCTATAAGAAATTTCAAATGAATATTTTCTAATTTTATTATTTTTTTCTTCTTATTGTAGTATCTGAAACCTTTACAAACAGGAAAGCCATCTAAACCTGAACAAATAGAAAACTGTAAAAAGCGAATGTTAGCTTGCCTTGATTTGATAGAAAATATTTGGCTAAAGGACAAATTATTTCTTACGGGCGATAAAATTAGTATAAGCGATATATTTGCAACTTGCGAATTGGAACAACTACGTAAGTTTATGAGCGATCCAAATTTGTAAATTTCTTCTTATATAAAATAGTTATAATAGAGCTATAATAGAATAGATATTATATATTAAACCGTAGGCTTAGCTGGATACGATCCACGCGTAGAATGGCCACGTATCAATGCTTGGATGGAAAGAGTACAGCAGGAAACTAAACCTTACTATAATGAAGCTCACAAACTATTGAATAACATTGTACAGCAACAGAACCAAACTGCCAGTAAACTATAATCATTAAAACGTTAATCTTTTCGTTATCTTATATTTTCTATTATGATATTATTATCATATCAATTGTGAATATTTAATGGATTACTAATAGTAAGTAAAATAAGAAACCTGATACGTAAAGATCAGGGTTCACTTTCTAATTTTATACAAGTTATTACACAAAAGTATAATTTTGTCAAAACTAAAAAATGGGACTACGTGTGTATATTATATGTATAAATATATATAAATTTTATGAGGGAAAAATATAAAAGGTCACTTCGTGACATTAATAATTGACTAGCGCATCGTTATTTTGTACTTAATTACTTAACATTTTATACGTCTTATACTATTACTTAATCTTATACGTTGTTTGTTTTTCTTTGCGAGAATTATTTAAAATGCATAACAATGGTACATATAAATGTGCATGTGTGCACATTAGTGTATACGCACATATATGCAAGAACGAACAAACAAGAAGATTTTACTTTATAGTTTAAAGCGTAATTTGAGAACTTCGAAAATCTTGTTTTACAAAAACGACACCTACCACATGCAATAATATTTCTTGTATATCCGTATCAAGAATTAAAGTAAAATAATGTAAGATAATTTAAATTTGAAAGACATAAGAAGAATTGGTGTAACGATATGATGACCTGTTTGCAAACTATAAAACATATGGATCACGGTAAATATAATTTACGGAGAAATATATTGAATATACAATTTATGTTACTTTTTTTAACTTTGGCATTTTTTTAGGACATTTTTCAACGTGAACGCTCCAATGTCGAGCTTGACATCTTTCATTGCAGTAAAAAGCTACCTCGCATCCGAGACATTTAAACATCGATCCAGCTATGCCACAATTGGAACATTTAAGATTACTCAAAGTATCGGGACTTCTGTTTACTTTACCGAGATGCGGAGTTTCGCAGTCCCTTTCAACGTTTCTAGAAACTTTTTTGGACATTTGCGGAAGAGGAACCGTCGGTATAGATACGGGTGGATTTTGAATATTACTAGAAAGCATAGATGTTGTAGGAAAATCGTGTTCCGGTCTAACAAAAGGTAATCTGTCTAAAAGTAAATTAGGTATAGGACGATATTCGGCGCCGTTCCATTGCGGTTCTTTTGTTCCAACGTCCATGGATGATTGTCCTTGATGAGACAAAAGATGTTCTCGAGTACGATTATTTGAAGTATTAGAAGTTAATCGGGTAGAATCAACTTCCATAACAGCGGCATTCATGGCTGTGCTTCCAGATTTGCTATAAGGAGTTAAAGAAGTACGCTGTCTTCCGATAGAAGCTGCCGCGACTACTGCAGCAGCTGCAGCCGCAGCTACAACGTCCGGTATTATTCTGTTGCGTCCATATTGATTATTGCCAGCTGGATATCCGTTAAGAGGCATACGTGGTAAATTTTGTTGCGTCCCTGAGGATAAAGCCGAAGATGCTAGCAATAACGGCGAGAGACAACTCGCTTCTGCGTTGTGATTATCGGTAGAAGTTGTTGCTCTGAGTCGATCGAAACCAAAGTCATTTGATGGCTGAAATTCAGCAGCAGCTGCGGCGGCGGGAAGCGATCCGGAGTATTTTAAAATATCAGAAGTAAAATTTCGATTTGCGTTCTGTAAAGAGGTCAAGTGCTTGTCGACGTGCGACAATTGACGTAAGGACGAATTAAGAGGATTCTGCATAGGTAAGTGGTGGTAACTCGTCAAAGGCGTTCCCGGATGTAAACGAGAATGATACGGGTAACCGCCATAAACAGGATACAATGCGGAATGATAACTAAACGTTGCTCCGGTGTATGGATCAATCTATAAAAGAGAACGAAATGAATTTCGTTTACTATTTTTTATCATTCTTATTTGCTATTTGTCTTAGGTTACTTACGTTATAGTTACTCGGATAAAAATGAGTCGTCGAGTGCGGAGTGCAAATTCCTGAATTCAGAGTCGTCGTAGACGGAAGGGACTGAGGAGTTGCGGCAGCAGCCATGTGTTGAAATAATTGCTGTTGCTGACGTTGTTGATGATGTTGTTGACGATGCCATCTTTCCGTATTCCATTGTGGAGTAGTAAGGTTTAACGCATTGTTACTATTGGTGATATTGGTGTCGTTTGACGATACTTTGTGCGTCTCCAACCCTGAAGTCTGATAAAATAAAATACAAACAAGAAAATCCTTTTATTTGATTAAACTTGAACACATTTTGCCAAGTATTTCTACTTACGCGCGTAGATTCTTCCGTTGGAATGATACCTATATTATTTCCCACAGTTTGTAATTTAGATTTCTGTTTGGAAACTTGCTTTTTCGACATTTTGGCTACCCAATTACCAAGCGTAGGAAATTGTTCGGTCATTATTCGATTTTCATTACTACTTTGAGATGAACAATGTTGATCTGTAAAAGGATATTCTACTTGGTTGAAAGTCGGAGCTACGGAAACATTGTCGGTCTTCCTGGATTGCGTTGTACTCGACGTTACCTAAGATTTTGTATCAATTAGAATAGTCCATCGCAATCGGGATGCTTAAGCGTTATTATCTACAGCTGTATACCTTCTGCGTTTTTTTCGAACCTTCTATTTGATTAGTTTCCAAGACATTTTTCTTTACGAGCGTAGAGTCATAATAATTAGATTCTAATTGTAAAATGTTCATCATGTCGGCAGAAGTTGAAATTTTCGTTTTCGTTATTGGTACCATCATTGGCTGGGTTGCGTTTACTTGATCGCACCTGACGTGCGATGGAACCTCGGTACCTCCAGAGACAGAACTTATTATAGGACCCTCGATGAGATTTATGTTAATAGCGCTGTCAGCATCGCGTGCCTCTTGTTCCTTTATTTCTGTTTTTTCTTTGGCAATCGAATGATTCGACGATCCGACCTTTATTGTCTTGGAGAGTTCTTTCATCGTCTCCTTTTTCTCGTGCACTATTTTAATATTATCTTTTTCTACAACTTCTTCAATACCATCAACAAATACTTGCCCGTTTTCAATATTTTCAACATTTTCCGAGGAACACGGATCGATAGAAGTTGAGGAAGGAATTGGCGGTGTTGTCGATCGATGTCCTAAATCGATGATATTATTATTATTAGACTCCCATTCTTGATTAGTCGTGTCTTCGCAAAAACTATCCGCCATAGATGAGATTTCTGCTGTATTATTATCGCACGCGATCCAAGTCGATTCGTCTGGTAATTGTACGGTCTGCAAAATAGAGAAACTATTATTACCCAACTTTTGGTAAAATATTCAAAATCATACGATTTACGAATAATAACCTCTGCATCATGCTCGTCCTGAATATCCAAATTGGATGAAATATTTATAGAAACTTTCGGCAATACAGGTGGACTATTTCTAATACTATCCGGTGACTTATTAGGATAATCTATCGGGGAACGGGGTGAGAGTTTTGGTGGTTCCGGCGAAGAAATTGGAGAAAAGTTTCCAACGAATGCATCGTCCCACCGATGCTCTTTCTTATTTTCCTCTAAATCTACGAACTCGTTTGATGGAGGATTAACACTGTACAATTTATTAAGTAATTTTGAAACGTTTTCTATTTGTTTCTCGTAACAGTTCATCATTTGTCTGAGCCTTGTGTTACGTTGCGGACTAGAATCAACAATATTGGTGGGCTTGTTAGCTATCTCCCGAGATAGATCCAATGCCTTGTCCTGTAATTCCTTGAGTTTTCGCCTTAGCCTATTACGTCTATATTTTAATTTGTAATCGTCGCTCTTGAGGGAAGATCGACGTACTGTGTTCCGAGGGATTGAACTCGTCGATGCGACATCAAAATTATTATCATCATCGAAATGATAACCTCTGGTCCAATATTCATAAGCCGTCGGAATAGATTGAGAGTCTGGACGAGGGGTAGCACCAGTGACTATTCTATAATTGGCCTCCTTGTCTCTTTTCGAGGGTATTTCTGCTTTTCCACGATCGCCATTTTTTCCTACGGACAATAACTCTAATTAAACACGATGGAATAATTGTAATTTGTAATAATGAAATGATTAATTTTTGTTTTTGTTTGATTTTTTTCAATGAACCTTCTTGACGAACGACTTTTTTTAATCGAAGAGGAGGAACGATCTTATCCTTCCCAAAATGAATTTCTGTTGTCGATCCCACGATCGACGTAGCGCACTTTGTATCATCCAAAACTTCTCTATTCTTTTCTTTATCGATGTTACTCGTAGTAGCATTCGTATATAATTCGTTGAATCCATCGTTTAATTTAACGTCGGAGGATTTTTTTTTTTTCTTCGAATCCTTCGTAGCATCCTTTCCTCGTTCTTTAGATTTGTCATCAGTGATTTTTCGTTTAACAGGATCTAGGATTTTGATAGGACAAGAGTTTGCCTCTTTCGAGGAAGTCTTTTTTTCTCGATTTCGTTCATAGATAAAAGAAACGCTCTGCTCTTCCTCCGAATCGGCGTTTATTTCGAAAATCCTCGATTTTGCGGGTGATTCCACATCGATCGTGTTTAAAATCGAAGTTTCAATCGCGTGTGAACTTTGAGATTTTCGAGATGTTGGTATCGGTACAGCTCGAGTTGGAATCGGTGGTGCTGGATGTATAGGAAGGCAATGATTCGGTTGAACCGGGATCACGCATGGTCCTCGATCACGTAACGCCCTAGCTATACCGTTTTTTTTTTTATTATCGCGATTAAATCTGCTCGAACTGTCAGCTATCATAGCGCAAACTTCTGTAACAGATACAACTACTGTTTATAATACAATTCCTTGTGACGATATTAATAAAATATCAATCAAAATCGATGAGTCATTTCGTTTCAATTTTATTTCCAATTAGAGAAAATAGCAATTAATTAACACAATAAAAGTTTTAAAATTGTACCATAATATTATAAACGGATGATGTTAATCATATTATTATTATTATTATTATTAATATTTATTTGGATAAATCTATTTCATACCTGAACTACCTTCACTCGTTTCGCTTTTTTCCCGCGTTAGTTTAACATCGTCATTAGTTAAATCCACGACGATCGATTGCTCATGTACGGTCTTTCTTTTTGAGCCTAATCCAGTCAAATAAAAAGAATTACGAGGAAATTTGGAAAGATAAGATCGTTTTTTGGAGACCTTCCTTCCGTACCTCTTATCTACGTCAGGCATTCCAAGAAATCCGCGCATTTAAGCTCACCAATTTTTCATCAAATAATATAGAAAATTGGATTATTATTGTAAGGCACCAATTCGATTGGAAATAGTAATCGAGTAATGCGAATTTCGCGCCTACGTTCGAACTTTTTTAACAACGAAGAGCAAAAATTGATGACAAAGTCCTGGCGCGTATCCGACGGCAAAATGAAAGATCTAAGAAAAATTAACAACCCCCACTTTTTAACACCCCGTAATGTTGTCCTTATGGAACCCCTTGATACGCAACAGGCGATTTTAATTGGCCAACGGCAAGCAAACGCTCTATCGTTGGCGCAGGCGGAAATCATGTTTGCTGGAAGGGTTACAACCTAACTCTTCTTTATCAAATAATCGAATAGTAATTGATGAACGTTCGATAAATATTTCATTATTTATTCCCTATTCGATCGGCGGATAAGTTCTAAGGAGTTGCGCCCAACAAACTGGGAATACATTTTCAATCATCGAAGATAAAGAAACGGATGGTTCTCTCGCGTTAGTTTTCAATTGAAAAAGAAAAAAAAAAAGAAGGCGGTTCAGTTAGCGAACAATGATGATGATGATCGTTTCTTCGAGTTTTTTGTTAGTTGTTTCCTCGAGGAGGATCGGTAAGGAGTTGTAAGAAACTTATGCAAAGGGGGAAGAAATGGTCTTGCGAGGGACGCTTCGCTCTTGACTTATTCATTCGCACGAAACGGCACGAGCGATCCGGAGAGTAGACCTGGGATGCAAAACGACACAATACGTGGTATACGGTGATATACGGTTCAAGTAGAAAGTGGGAAACAGACAAGTGGTATAATAAATTATAAAGGAAGACACTTTTTCGAAGGGATTGCATCCGATTAGATCACTTTCCGATATTATCCGACGAGGGATATTACGCGTTACGTGATATATATACCTACATCGATTCGAGAATATGTATCGAGTTTCTTTTTATTTTCGATTATCTTCAAAATAAATGACGTATATTTGTAACATATATATTAGCGTGCAATATGAATAATACGATAGATAAAACTTGCTATTTCTCATTATTTGCGATCACGCTTAATTCCCATCGCGATTCTTTTCCTGCCTCTCCCTTTTTTTCGCCCACCTATACGGGTGCATACGGTCTGTTTAATAATAGCAAATATCTCCTTTAATTTCTTTGTTCTTTATTGTCATATGTATACGATTATGCATCGGTTTGCTTAAACAATTGTTCATTAACAGAAAAAAAACCGACTTTTCATAAAATAAGCTGCATACTGTAGAAGATACTGTAGAAGATACGTGGAAGTCAATGAACTTGTAACGATAACGAGCACCTTCAATAACATACTTTACCTATTTCGTTCGTATTCTCGGTCGACCGATCGATCGATCGGTCTATCTATCGATCATCTAAAGTAATTTTAGATTTTACATTTAAAATGTAAAAATAAAACGTACACCTTTACTACGTCTCACTTTCACCATACCGTGTAAGATGCATTTTAAATAACAGCTGGACGCTTATCGATTGCTTCCTATCGAGCTCGCATTTTCATTAATAAGTACTAAACCAGGAGACGACAAACTAACTTGTTTATCTTTTCCTAGTCAATAGAACACAATAAAAAAAAACGTATAATAATATTACCGCGGGCGATATATTCGAAAATATAAACTGCATTTGAGAAACGAACTAACACATTAAGCATTTTCTTATAATAATATTAATATATTTATTTTCGTCGAATAAATGAGAATTTTTAACAATGCTTGAAAACTCTTCCAATTTCGAATATGTTTGAACTGTCTGTCTACTTTTTAAAATTCGCTACGTAAGAGTCATAGATATCAACATCGAATAATATACAAATATGTCGATATATACGCGTATATAGACTATTTCTTGTACTTTTTTAGTTCAAAGAAATATGTATTCTGATAGTCATTTTCTTTACAAAGGAATAGAAAAATATGCACGCGACGACGTTAATATCCATCGATACAAGGAATACAATGTTATCGCATTAAATATGCAAAGCGTTGTTTTGAAAAGTTTCATTGTACCAACTTTCAGACCCGCCCACAGACTGCTATTAATTTTTGATCGAATACGTTGCTGTCACGCCATCGCGTATTAGCCGTCTTACTCGTCGCCAGTCTACAAGGAACGTTCCAAAGTAACTCTTTTATCTTACTTTACATTAATATTCAACTTGTCGACAAATTCTATTATAAACTGTTTTATTTCTCTCCAACAAAGAACGCTTATTATTGTCTTTCAAATTCTGTTTTGTATCGAAACGATTGTTAACTTATCGACAAGAAGGCGCTAATTTTGAATAAACTATCTATATTAGGAATGTTAGAGTTTTGAAATTACTCACAATAATAACAGTCCAAGTAGGTTCCTCGTTGCGGGATAATAAGCATAAATATAATTTCTCCATCGGTGATTATTAAGTAAACCCTTTTATGTGATAGATACACGTGCGCTGTTCTTTCTTTCGTCCACCACCTATAACCGAAAGAACACAACAATTTCTTTTTTACGTTCGTTATTTATTTTCTTCTCTTGCTCTTTCTCTCTTTCTTTCTCTTTATTCCGTATAAAAAGACAAACAAACAAAAATATTATTTCGAAATATGAAAAGATTTGAATTTGGCGGTAATTGTTGACAAACGATGCGATTGAAACGGCGCGCGAAGAATGAATGTGACGCGTTACCCGTCACATTCTACCAATCAAGTGTGAGCGGCGCGTAAGCCGAACGAGCGCGCGCACTGCTGCGTAGTGGCGCCACTGCGCAGCAGAGTCATCAGGACTTATCGACTAAGCTCATTCGTCGAAATACTTGGCGCTTTTGAATCCTCTTTTAATTTAAGAATTTTTTATATTCTTTGAACAATGTAATCGAGTAAACGAATAGAAAATGATTTTCTACGACGACGATAACATCTCTATCTATTAATTATTTATTTTTTTTTTAATTTCCCGTTCAAATGTTAAATCGATTTCACAAGAATCGCTGATTAATCTTTTGATAAGACCACGTATCCACATGTAACTATCGAACAAACGAACGTGTTGTCACACCTATCAATGGTTTTAACTATTTTTCAATAGTATTCCCATTCTGGATAATAGGATCATTTCGTGCCGGATGTTCATACGAATTGATAATCTAATTGTATTATCAAATATATGTATGTTATAAAGAAAATAATCCAAATTGAATTTGTTAGATAACTATCTTTCAAATGATTAATACGTAAAAACGTGTTAATTGGCAAGCCTTTTAAAAAACATGTCGAAAACTTACAAGATCTCAAGTGTTACAGATAATCCTTTACGAAGACAAGCGTTCGTTTACAGAAAATCAAAATATCACGATAACGAAAAATGTACAACGGGTATAGTCTCGGCAAACTTAAAAAAATCTAATATATTAGGAGAACGGGGAGTAAGAAAAATATATCATTTTTCTATCTTTCAAATGATCGGTTATCAATATAATATTGAATTTTAAATTCTTTCACTAATTTTAGGCAGTTAAGGTACGAACTGAAAATGGAAAGCAGAAACAGGATACCGCTTTTATCGGATCAAAAAGACCAGTTATTATTACAAGCAAAGAGTATAAGGAATTTAAAGAGCATGGTCGTTATTTAACTGAAGAAGAGAAACAAGCGGCTATTACAGCAGTAGAAGAGGAAAAACAGAAACTAATCAAAGATAGCATGATACGTAAAGAACTTTTTCATAAAATGGACCTGACAAAAACACGCGAAAAAGACAAAATGTTAAATGAGATAGAGGAAGAAGCCAAAAAAAGGACCATGCATTTGCTTGAAAGAGCTTACAATTTAAAGCTCGAGCAGGAAGAGGAAATTCAAAAGTATAATCGGCTTATCTTAGAAACTAAATGTAGAGTCATAAGAGATATGCAGGTATTACATTGCATTAAAGGATTTAATTATATTGTAATAAACAATAGAACAAAATGCGTATTGTACAAAATTGCTCTTTTATAGATGGCTGAAAAGAAATTAATCAAACAAGAATTAGCCGAAGAAGAGAAGCGTTTAAATGATATGATGGAAAATGAAAGAAGATGGGCCATTAAAGAGGATTTAAAGAAGGAAGAAGAAGAAATTTATAAGAAACAAGTATTTGCTAAGATTTTAAAGGATCAAATTACGGAGAACGAAGAACAACGAATACTTGAATTTGAAAGAAAACAAGAGGAGAGCCAGCTAATTAATATGAATAACATAACTTGGCAACTAGCAGAAATGGAAAAGTTACATCGCAAAGAAGCTGAAGGTGCTAAAATTCGTCGAGATCTAGCAGAAGTGAATGAACAATTGAAACATTTCAAAGCTATGGAAGAAGAAGAAAATAAAATAATAGATTTAAGGTAACATCTACAATTTGTTGCTTCACGTTAAATAAATATGCTAATTAAATTCATATAACTTTCTTAGGATAAAAGAATATCAAAAATTTCAAGAAGAAAGAAATATTCAATTAAGTGAAAAGCAAAGATTGGAAAATTTAAGTAAAGAACAAGAAAAAGAAAGGCTAGCTGTACAGGCAAAGCACACGCAAGATCTTCAAGTGAATATTCAATATAAACTATAATAACGAAATCAAATGGTATTAGAATACAACACAATTATTCAAATTCTAGATACAAATTGATGCAATAAATGCAGACCGCGTTCAAGAAGAAGTAGAAAGAGAATGGAGACGAAAAGAAAAGGAGGAAGCTCTGAAAAAGATAGAAACCATAATGGATCTTAAAAAAGGAAGAGAAGAGCAAATAAAAAACAAAAGATCGATGCAAGCGATTGAAATTGACAGAGAAAAACGTGAATTTGAAAGAATTCTACGTGTGCAAAAGGAGGCATTTTGCCGCGATAAAAAGAACCGCGAGAAGAAACACCAAGAAGCTCTTAATCATCGTAACGAGATATTAAAGCAGGTCGGCCGGCGTACTGATCGTTAAAAATATTTCAAACCTTTTGCGCAGTTACTTATGTTATATATTTTGTATTATAAGTTCATTTAAATTTTATTATTTCTGCAATAGGTGAACGAAAAGGAAAGAGAACGCATTCGAGCGAGGCAAAAGATGTTTGAAGAAGGATTGGCAATTCGTGCGGAAGCTGCTATGCGTAAAAAAAAGTTACAAGAAGCTATGGAACGAAAATGTAATGAAATGAGAGAGAACAAGGTACCCGAAATATACGTTAATGAAGTTAAACGCATGATCGAAAATATTAAATAATGCATATATATATATATATATTATATATATCTATATAGCATTATATATCTATATACATCTTGTAAAAGAATTCTTATTTGATAATAAATACTGTCCTTATGCATATTTAACATTTTACACCTATTATAATGAAAAAATTTCTTATTCATTATCTGTACATATCCGTATTATAGAAAATATTAATAATGTAATAAATATAATTTGTAAAACTAAATTATTTCCATAGCATAACGATATTTGGATCGCGTTCAACGATTTCTTCTATTTGTGCTACGCTTTGACCTGTACTACAGCAAATTTCATCCAAATTATATGTTCCCGTAAAATATTTATAAACAGGATTATTTCGTGTTTCTTCGTTATACGGTACTCCAGGTAGTAGTATGGGATACTGAAATTCATATAATTGCATACGCGTGCTCTCTCTTTCAACCAAATCTATGTAAGAAAAAGATTTTTTAAACGGAAGAACACACCTTGTAAACCCTTCGTATGAAACCTTCAATTAGGCCAAATTGGACCAATCTTCTTTCATTAATTCTCAAGTTTTGTGGATTCAAACGTTGACATAAGTCCCTCATACTGCAGCTATGAGTCATGCTTGCATAAGTACGATATATATCTCTGAGGTATGCGGGTTGTCTCGCTATAACAAATAGTAATAATCTTTCCTTAAAACTATGCTGTAACATACTAATGTATTAGGTAGTAGCACTTACAGGATTTAGATGCATACGAAATACATCTTTCTTGTAATTTCACGTCTTCTGCTAATTGCTTTAATTTTGGCGTCGCCGCATAAACGTTACTGTATTGAAATATTGGAATTAAAGTTACAACGCTATAATATCTAAAAAAATAATAAAATATATATTCTATATTATTTATAGATTAAAGTAAAAACATTTAAGTTAAAAGCATTTATTTCATATAAACTTACGCTAAATTCTGCACACAGCTCTTAACTAAATTGTTTTCTACGTCTGCTTCAGCTGCTATGCGAGCGACATGATTAAAGCCATCTATATACGGTAAAACTTGCTGAGTAGTTAAATCCCATTGATCACTGTGAAACGCTTCTCTACCTTCTAAGAATATTGGCACTTGGTGATCAAGGACTGGTTTAGGTTCCGGCGCAAGCTTTACTACTTTTAAATGCGATGTCATTGTTCCCTCTTGAAAAGAAATTGATTAACATATAATATAATAAAATAATAAATATATACAATTCTTACCTGTCAGTGTACACATTTTATGCAAATTTAATTCCTGCATTACGTGTCTCAGCATTTCTGCTAATCTACTTTTATCATCGGAAGTAGATAAGAAACAGTTCTCAATTTCTAAAGCCATCTAATATATAAGAAATATAAAATATTCTACTTAAGTATAACATATCATTATAAATATACTCTTTTATATTATTATACCTATAAATTTGTTAAGGTAAATGAGTACCAGAAAATCTGACATCTTCTTAACTACTGGTTCATAATGAACTGTACGAGCTTCTGAGTCGCATACAAAACATAAATTAAAATAGAAAGCATTTCTTGCATATTTTTTATCATCTATTTTTACAGGAAATCCTAAGATTTTATAATCTTTCAATGTCCTAAAACGATTAACATATTTCTTTAATTGAGACTTCAATTTGTTTGATTGATTGAAAACATTAATAAACATTTTTAACTTACACAGTAATCGTACTTCTTTGTAATTGTGCCTTCGGTATGATATAAACGCTGACATTATCAAATATATCTTTTGATACAAAATTATCGGGTACCTTTAAAAAAATAAAACAAAGAGAGAAGAAAAGATACAGAAACTAAACGCTAAATTAAATAAATAAAATATTTTATACATATAATCTCTTGACCTAACCTGACAAGTAATCTTTGGTCCAGCTATGTGATGAAATTCGGAAAAGAATATACATCGAATTGGCCCTTCTTGAATTTTGTCCTCTGTACTTTCTAAAGCTGCTGATATCATTTTGATTTTCTTTTTAGTCTTGTTATCACACCGAATCTATATGATTTGTATCGAAATAAAAATAACAATACCGAATTTGAATCTGACACAAGATGTTATCATCACGGAGCGCATATACATATGTATGACAGTAATGTGGCCGTCACGCCAAAGCTTGGCGCCTCCGGCACTCTTACCGTCACGCCCCTAGTGGCGAAACAAAAGAACTAAAAAAACACCACGCATTTGAACAACCGCTGCTATTCGCTCTTCCGTTCCAACCACCGAGCTAGACACACGCGTACTCATGAGCAGTAAACAAAGACGTGAAACTAGTCA